>NC_091353.1:24327648-24627648 GCF_038502225.1 Cherax quadricarinatus
CCTTTATATAGTGCCAGGAGGTGAGACGTAGGTTGCTTTGGGAGGGCAGGTCCTTCTCAAACCCAGCCGTTCTCACTAGTAGAGGTTGTCGAAGTGGTCTGTACCAAGATACCCTTGTGTTGCAGTGTCTGACAGAATGAACATTAAAATGGTATGAAATACCGACAGATTGTTAGGTAAGACACATATGCAACAGTTAGGTATCTTTATTTCGAAACGTTTCGCCTACACAGTAGGCTTCTTCAGTCGAGTACAGAAAGGTTGATAGAAGCAGAAGATACCTGAAGACGATGTAATCAGTCCATCACCCTTAAAGTTTTGAGGTGGTCAGTCCCTCAGTCTAGAGAAGAGCATTGTTCCGTTGTCTGAAACAATATGAAGTTGAAGTGACAGAATGGGGCCTTTATATAGTGCCAGGAGGTGAGACGTAGGTTTCGAAATAAAGATACCTAACTGTTGCATATGTGTCTTACCTAACAATCTGTCGGTATTTCATACCATTTTAATGTTCAGATGTCAGGCTTATTGGACGGTAATTTGAAGGAGTGGACTTATCCCCTGATTTGAATATAGGAACCACATTAGCCATCTTCCACATCTCTGGCACAACACTGGTAAGGATGGACGCATTGAATACACTCGTTAATGGCTGACTAAGCTGACTAAGGGTATGTTTAATGAGGAAACGTTTCGCCACACAGTGGCTTCACCAGTCCATACCAGTGATACCACCTACGACTGTTGCACCTCACCTACCTACAGTATATAAGCCACTTCGCACATACTCTGTATTCTTATCAAGATTGATGGACTGATTACTTTGACTCAAGGCTGAGGGACTGATTACCTCAAACTCCTCCTGTTCTTCACCGTTCTCCTTTGTATGGACTGATGAAGCCACTGTGTGGCGAAACGTTTCCTCATTAAAGATACCCAAGTGTTGCACATGTATCTAATTTATCAGACCAAACAATATTCTCTTACCACAGAATTAAATACAGAGTCACTGAATCAGTGTTCAGGCCGATATGTCGTAGTATTGTAAGACACTGTAACACACTGTAACACTGTAACACACTGTAACACACTGTAACACTGTAACACTGGTACAATGACAGACCGAGGTGTAAATGCACATGGCATGTATATATAATATTTGTAAAGTGTTCATTTTAAGGCGTCAAAAAATTGTGTAATTAAAGATAAGTATTTTGGTAGGCCTGTGTGGGCAGGTTTAGACGTGTCTAGTGTGATGATCATTGCTGCCTCGCTCTTCTTAACGTATTATTGTCGTACTTGTGTGTGTGATAATTTATTAGTGTCCGTCAAGTGTTGTGTCGTATTCAGTGTCTTAAAACACCGTGACCTTGTAATAAAACACCCTGACCTTGTAATAAAACACCCTGACCTTGTAATAAAACACCCTGACCTTGTAATAAAACACCCTGACCTTGTAATAAAACACCGTGACCTTGTAATAAAACACCGTGACCTTGTAATAAAACACCGTGACCTTGTAATAAAACACCCTGACCTTGTAATAAAACACCCTGACCTTGTAATAAAACACCGTGACCTTGTAATAAAACACCCTGACCTTGTAATAAAACACCCTGACCTTGTAATAAAACACCCTGACCTTGTAATAAAACACCCTGACCTTGTAATAAAACACCCTGACCTTGTAATAAAACACCGTGACCTTGTAATAAAACACCGTGACCTTGTAATAAAACACCGTGACCGTGTAATAAAACACCGTGACCTTGTAATAAAACACCGTGACCTTGTAATAAAACACCGTGACCTTGTAATAAAACACCGTGACCTTGTAATAAAACACCCTGACCTTGTAATAAAACACCCTGACCTTGTAATAAAACACCCTGACCTTGTAATAAAACACCCTGACCTTGTAATAAAACACCGTGACCTTGTAATAAAACACCGTGACCTTGTAATAAAACACCGTGACCTTGTAATAAAACACCGTGACCTTGTAATAAAACACCGTGACCTTGTAATAAAACACCGTGACCTTGTAATAAAACACCGTGACCTTGTAATAAAACACCGTGACCTTGTAATAAAACACCGTGACCTTGTAATAAAACACCGTGACCTTGTAATAAAACACCCTGACCTTGTAATAAAACACCGTGACCTTGTAATAAAACACCGTGACCTTGTAATAAAACACCGTGACCTTGTAATAAAACACCGTGACCTTGTAATAAAACACCGTGACCTTGTAATAAAACACCGTGACCTTGTAATAAAACACCGTGACCTTGTAATAAAAAACACACCGTGACCTTGTAATAAAACACTGTGACCTTGTAATAAAACACTGTGACCTTGTAATAAAACACCGTGACCTTGTAATAAAACACCGTGACCTTGTAATAAAACACCGTGACCTTGTAATAAAACACCCTGACCTTGTAATAAAACACCGTGACCTTGTAATAAAACACCACTGTGACCTTGTAATAAAACACCGTGACCTTGTAATAAAACACCGTGACCTTGTAATAAAACACCGTGACCTTGTAATAAAACACCGTGACCTTGTAATAAAACACCGTGACCTTGTAATAAAACACCCTGACCTTGTAATAAAACACCGTGACCTTGTAATAAAACACCGTGACCTTGTAATAAAACACCGTGACCTTGTAATAAAACACCGTGACCTTGTAATAAAACACCGTGACCTTGTAATAAAACACCGTGACCTTGTAATAAAACACCGTGACCTTGGAATAAAACACCGTGACCTTGTAATAAAACACTGACCTTGTAATAAAACACTGACCTTGTAATAAAACACCGTGACCTTGTAATAAAACACCGTGACCTTGTAATAAAACACTGACCTTGTAATAAAACACTGACCTTGTAATAAAACACCGTGACCTTGTAATAAAACACCGTGACCTTGTAATAAAACACCGTGACCTTGTAATAAAACACTGTGACCTTGTAATAAAACACTGTGACCTTGTAATAAAACACCGTGACCTTGGAATAAAACACCGTGACCTTGTAATAAAACACCGTGACCTTGTAATAAAACACCGTGACCTTGTAATAAAACACCGTGACCTTGTAATAAAACACCGTGACCTTGTAATAAAACACCGTGACCTTGTAATAAAACACCGTGACCTTGTAATAAAACACCGTGACCTTGTAATAAAACACCGTGACCTTGTAATAAAAAACCACCGTGACCTTGTAATAAAACACTGACCTTGTAATAAAACACCGTGACCTTGTAATAAAACACCGTGACCTTGTAATAAAACACCGTGACCTTGTAATAAAACACCGTGACCTTGTAATAAAACACCGTGACCTTGTAATAAAACACCGTGACCTTGTAATAAAACACCGTGACCTTGTAATAAAACACCGTGACCTTGTAATAAAACACCGTGACCTTGTAATAAAACACCGTGACCTTGTAATAAAACACTGACCTTGTAATAAAACACCGTGACCTTGTAATAAAACACCGTGACCTTGTAATAAAACACCGTGACCTTGTAATAAAACACCGTGACCTTGTAATAAAACACCGTGACCTTGTAATAAAACACCGTGACCTTGTAATAAAACACCGTGACCTTGTAATAAAACACCGTGACCTTGTAATAAAACACCGTGACCTTGTAATAAAACACCGTGACCTTGTAATAAAACACCGTGACCTTGTAATAAAACACTGACCTTGTAATAAAACACCGTGACCTTGTAATAAAACACGTGACCTTGTAATAAAAAACACCGTGACCTTGTAATAAAACACCCTGTGACCTTCCAATAAAACACCGTGACCTTGTAATAAAACACTGACCTTGTAATAAAACACCGTGACCTTGTAATAAAACACCGTGACCTTGTAATAAAACACCGTGACCTTGTAATAAAACACTGACCTTGTAATAAAACACTGACCTTGTAATAAAACACCGTGACCTTGTAATAAAACACCGTGACCTTGTAATAAAACACTGACCTTGTAATAAAACACCGTGACCTTGTAATAAAACACCGTGACCTTGGAATAAAAAACCTTGTAATAAAACACTGACCTTGTAATAAAACACTGACCTTGTAATAAAACACCGTGACCTTGTAATAAAAAACCTTGTAATAAAACACTGACCTTGTAATAAAACACTGACCTTGTAATAAAACACCGTGACCTTGTAATAAAACACCGTGACCTTGTAATAAAACACCGTGACCTTGTAATAAAACACCGTGACCTTGTAATAAAACACCGTGACCTTGTAATAAAACACCGTGACCTTGTAATAAAACACCGTGACCTTGTAATAAAACACCGTGACCTTGTAATAAAACACTGACCTTGTAATAAAACACCGTGACCTTGTAATAAAACACTGACCTTGTAATAAAACACCGTGACCTTGTAATAAAACACCGTGACCTTGTAATAAAACACCGTGACCTTGTAATAAAACACTGACCTTGTAATAAAACACCGTGACCTTGTAATTGACCTTAATAAAACACCGTGACCTTGTAATAAAACACCGTGACCTTGTAATAAAACACGTGACCTTGTAATAAAAACCGTGACCTTGTAATAAAACACTGACCTTGTGACCTTGTAATAAAACACCGTGACCTTGTAATAAAACACCGTGACCTTGTAATAAAACACCGTGACCTTGTAATAAAACACCGTGACCTTGTAATAAAACACCGTGACCTTGTAATAAAACACCGTGACCTTGTAATAAAAAACCGTGACCTTGTAATAAAACACCGTGACCTTGTAATAAAACACCCTGACCTCGTAATAAAACACTGTGACCTTGTAATAAAACACCGTGACCTTGTAATAAAACACCGTGACCTTGTAATAAAACACCGTGACCTTGTAATAAAACACCGTGACCTTGTAATAAAACACCGTGACCTTGTAATAAAACACCGTGACCTTGTAATAAAACACCGTGACCTTGTAATAAAACACCGTGACCTTGTAATAAAACACCGTGACCTTGTAATAAAACACCGTGACCTTGTAATAAAACACCGTGACCTTGTAATAAAACACCGTGACCTTGTAATAAAACACCGTGACCTTGTAATAAAACACTGTGACCTTGTAATAAAACACCGTGACCTTGTAATAAAACACTGTGACCTTGTAATAAAACACCGTGACCTTGTAATAAAACACCGTGACCTTGTAATAAAACACCGTGACCTTGTAATAAAACACCGTGACCTTGTAATAAAACACTGTGACCACCGTGACCTTGTAATAAAACACCGTGACCTTGTAATAAAACACTGTGACCTTGTAATGTGACCTTGTAATAAAACACCGTGACCTTGTAATAAAACACCGTGACCTTGTAATAAAACACCCTGACCTTGTAATAAAACACCGTGACCTTGTAATAAAACACCCTGACCTTGTAATAAAACACCGTGACCTTGTAATAAAACACCGTGACCTTGTAATAAAACACTGACCTTGTAATAAAACACCGTGACCTTGTAATAAAACACTGACCTTGTAATAAAACACCGTGACCTTGTAATAAAACACCGTGACCTTGTAATAAAACACCGTGACCTAGTAATTAAAGTGACCAGTCTCGCCCTTGAACACGCGTCAGTTATCTTAGCAATTTATACTCGGTGTGATAGTTATACTTGTGTGTCTATATAAACTTATTTATGTTCTTTTATGATTATTATTGTTTTTTATTTTAGGATGTTTGTTCAGTACTTTGATCAAGTGTGTTGACAGATGTTGACAGATGTTGACAGATGTTGCCCTGTGTGTGCTGCAGCTACCGTATCTTCTCTTAACGAGAAACAATAAAGACACAATACCCTGACAGGAACAATACACAAATAATCCGCACATCGGAGGCGCTTACTACGATGTTTCGGTCCTACTTAGACCATTTACAAAGTCACAATGATCCAAGTCGTACCGAAACGTTGTCGTAAGTTTCTCTCTCCGATGTGCAGGTTATTTGTTTTACATCCATAATTCCTGGACCAACTAACAGTTGTCAGTGACACTCACGATTTACTGTATTTAAAACGAATTTTCTGCTTTCACTTACATTGTATAACTCACTTTGTATTCAGTCTCAGTTTACAGTCAAGGTTGCTTGTGTATCCCACAAGCCGTGTGATGTCACCCAGGCGGAGCCCAGCCCTCAGTAGTACCAGTCAGGTTGTTAGGGTTTGTCGGGTCACCATCTGGTCAACACCCGGACCGGGACAACACCGGTGAACCTGTTATGGGTTTGTTTATAGTCCATTTATATCTACCCAGAGTGTACTCGGTATTCACTCTTAAACTCCGGCGAATCATTAGCCATTATGGCATCAGTATCCGAGGCTAGCCCAGTTCAAGTTAGTTCAAATGTTGCACTGGGAGTGTTGAGGTGTTCAAATATTGCACTGGGAGTGTTGAGGTGTTCAAATATTGCACTGGGAGTGTTGAGGTGTTCAAATATTGCACTGGGAGTGTTGACGTGTTCAAATATTGCACTGGGAGTGTTGAGGTGTTCAAATATTGCACTGGGAGTGTTGAGGTGTTCAAATATTGCACTGGGAGTGTTGAGGTGTTCAAATATTGCACTGGGAGTGTTGAGGTGTTCATATATTGCACTGGGAGTGTTGAGGTGTTCAAATATTGCACTGGGAGTGTTGAGGTGTTCAAATATTGCACTGGGAGTGTTGAGGTGTTCATATATTGCACTGGGAGTGTTGAGGTGTTCAAATATTGCACTGGGAGTGTTGAGGTGTTCAAATATTGCACTGGGAGTGTTGAGGTGTTCAAATATTGCACTGGGAGTGTTGAGGTGTTCAAATATTGCACTGGGAGTGTTGAGGTGTTCATATATTGCACTGGGAGTGTTGAGGTGTTCAAATATTGCACTGGGAGTGTTGAGGTGTTCATATATTGCACTGGGAGTGTTGAGGTGTTCAAATATTGCACTGGGAGTGTTGAGGTGTTGAAATATTGCACTGGGAGTGTTGAGGTGTTCAAATATTGCACTGGGAGTGTTGAGGTGTTCAAATATTGCACTGGGAGTGTTGAGGTGTTCATATATTGCACTGGGAGTGTTGAGGTGTTCAAATATTGCACTGGGAGTGTTGAGGTGTTCAAATATTGCACTGGGAGTGTTGAGGTGTTCATATATTGCACTGGGAGTGTTGAGGTGTTCAAATATTGCACTGGGAGTGTTGAGGTGTTCATATATTGCACTGGGAGTGTTGAGGTGTTCAAATATTGCACTGGGAGTGTTGAGGTGTTCAAATATTGCACTGGGAGTGTTGAGGTGTTCAAATATTGCACTGGGAGTGTTGAGGTGTTCAAATATTGCACTGGGAGTGTTGAGGTGTTCATATATTGCACTGGGAGTGTTGAGGTGTTCAAATATTGCACTGGGAGTGTTGAGGTGTTCATATATTGCACTGGGAGTGTTGAGGTGTTCAAATATTGCACTGGGAGTGTTGAGGTGTTCAAATATTGCACTGGGAGTGTTGAGGTGTTCAAATATTGCACTGGGAGTGTTGAGGTGTTCAAATATTGCACTGGGAGTGTTGAGGTGTTCATATATTGCACTGGGAGTGTTGAGGTGTTCAAATATTGCACTGGGAGTGGAGTGTTGAGGTGTTCAAATATTGCACTGGGAGTGTTGAGGTGTTCATATATTGCACTGGGAGTGTTGAGGTGTTCAAATATTGCACTGGGAGTGTTGAGGTGTTCAAATATTGCACTGGGAGTGTTGAGGTGTTCAAATATTGCACTGGGAGTGTTGAGGTGTTCAAATATTGCACTGGGAGTGTTGAGGTGTTCAAATATTGCACTGGGAGTGTTGAGGTGTTCAAATATTGCACTGGGAGTGTTGAGGTGTTCAAATATTGCACTGGGAGTGTTGAGGTGTTCAAATATTGCACTGGGAGTGTTGAGGTGTTCAAATATTGCACTGGGAGTGTTGAGGTGTTCAAATATTGCACTGGGAGTGTTGAGGTGTTCAAATATTGCACTGGGAGTGTTGAGGTGTTCAAATATTGCACTGGGAGTGTTGAGGTGCCTCACTGGTACACACTGTACACTGGTCCACACTGTACACTGGTACACACTGTACACTGGTACACACTGTGCACTGGTACACACTGTACACTGGTACACACTGTACACTGGTACACACTGTACACTGGTACACACTGTACACTGGTACACACTGTACACTGGTACACACTGTACACTGGTACAGTGTACACTGGCCCACAGTGTACACATATACTGGTGTACAACAGAGAGAGCAACAATGGCGGTGTTACTTCCAGTCACATAAATGGCCGGGTTGACCATCATATATATACTCTTAATTAAATCCAACAAAACACCAGTTATATCAGATATGTTGGTATAAACCTTGGTAATAAATACCGACAAGTTGGTTTAGAAAGACACGTAAGCAAACACTATAACATATTTATTAGAAAACGTTTCGGTCCTGGAACCTTGATCACTTCTAACATACAGAGTTAAAAAGACATTATATATATAGGGGGAGAGTGAGATGTGACGCACGTGACCTGAGGAATGTCATAAGAACATAAGAATGGAGGAACACTGTAGAAGGCCTACTGGCCCATGCGAGGCGAGGGTAGACGATGAAATCACGTGACTCCTGTGTTGTTGGGTTGGTGCTGCTTAAGTATCATGTATGCCAATATTTTTGAAATTTTGTAGTTTCCAGTGTTGCGTTCTATAGTGTCGGTGACGGTGATTAGTGAGGCTTCTAGGCACCGTCGGCGTCTGAGGTCTGGTTCGGTGAGAACGAGTTGTGCCTCGTTCCAGTTCATCAAATGCCCCGTGGAGTCTCTGTGGAGGACACAGGCGTACCTTACATCGTCTCTGTTAGAGGCATTTCGATGCCTACATATTTCTTGGGACAGAACCCACAGGGGATAGTGTAGACGCCTGCTGTAGAAGTTAGAGGTGTGGGGCTGCGTTTCGTAGTGAGGTCTTTGATAGAGGATGTGTTTATGGTGGAAACGTTGATGTTACTCATACCAAGTGCCCGGCGAGTATTCGTGGCAACATCGCCACATGGGAGTACTATGAACTGTTTAGGGGGCTGTTCCATGGGCGGTTTGTTGAGGATAGCTTGTGCCTTGAGTCTGCAATCTCGGATGAAGAAAGATGGGAACTGAAGACGTGTAAAGGCTTGTGTTATGTAAGTGCATTCTTCTTCTAGAAAACAAGGGCTGGAGATGCGAAGAGCTCTCAAGAAGAAGCCAATGAGGACTCCTCTCTTAGTGCGGGTATCTTGGTGTGAATAAAAGTGTATAAGATCGTCCTTGTTGGTAGGTCACCAGTGGTGACGTGTACTTAGCTCAGTTCTATCTAGGCTGGAATATTGCTGCACACTAACAGCACCTTTCAAGGCAGGTGAAATTGCCGACCTAGAAAATGTACAGAGAACTTTCACGGCGCGCATAACGGAGATAAAACACCTCAATTATTGGGAGCGCTTGAGGTTCCTAAACCTGTATTCCCTGGAACGCAGGAGGGAGAGATACATGATTATATACACAGTGGTGACGTGTACTTAGCTCAGTGGTGACGTGTACTTAGCTCTGTGAAGACCTGTTTGTGTGCTCTCTGTGAATCTGAACCAGGATGCCCTCTCTTGAGCAGCTTTACCAGCAGCTGAGAGAAGAGCTCAGAGTTGCTAAACTGGAGATACGGCGATTAACGGAGGAGAACAAGAGGATTCGTAGTAATCCTCCTGTTGTGAGTCCCCAGGTTAAGAGGGGAGCTTGGTCAGTGGCCGGGCAACATGGAACCAAGCTGAAGTTTAAGAAAACGGTTGGAGAGGCAGAAACAACGAGAAACCAGAAGACTGCCGTGGAAACTTCCAACTCATTCTCGGTGCTACCTGACGAATGTGAGTGTTCTACTGGGAATGCCACAACGAGCACCAAGGAAGCATTGGCAGACGTGAGTGAGACATCCCTAGAAACCCCAACGAAGACCATCGAGAACGTCATGACGAATTCTACAAGTGGTGTAATGCTACCTGGCGAATGTGAGTCGACTACTCGGAGCATCACGACGGACGACGCAAAGGAAGGTAAAAACATTGTTGTTGTTGGGGATAGCCAGATTAGGTACATGGATAGGGCATTCTGCTTGAAGGACAGGAGTAGGAGGCAGAGAGTGTGTTTTCCTGGGGCAGGGATGAAGGATATTGTTAGCCGTCTGGATGACATCATGAGAGGTAATGGGAGCAATCCTATTATCTGTCTCAGTGCTGGAGGCAACGATGTTGGCAGACGTAGGAGTGAGGACCTGATTAGCAAGTATAGGTCAGCAATAGATATAATTAGGAGGAAGGGTGGGAAACCTGTCATATGTGGCATTTTGCCAAGGAGAGGAGTTGGAAATGAATGGTTGTCCAGAGCAATTGGTGTCAATTGCTGGCTGGACAAATACTGTAAGGAAAATGCGGTAACATTCATTGACAACTGGGACCTCTTCTATGGCAGAAATGACATGTATGCCAGGGATGGGGTTCACTTATCTAGGTGTGGGGTGGGAGCACTGGCCAACGCAGTGGAGGGAGCTGTTAGGTCTTTAAACTAGGAATAGTTAGTGGTATGGGTTTCTGCGGGAAAACTGTGAAGTCTCAGGGTAGTAATATGAGTACTAGGAGAACTAGTAATAGGCAAAATGAGGTGGATATCGGAAAGCCAGTGGCACTAATTGACAAGGACAGTAATAGGTTTAGTGGAATAACAGAAAGGAGCAGGAATGATAAAGAGAAAGGAGGGTCCTTAAGTATATATTACACAAATAGTCGCAGTGCTAGGAATAAGATGGACGAGTTGAGACTAGTTGCTAGTGCAGGTAACATAGATGTATTTGCCATTACTGAGACGTGGTTTAATTCAAAAAGTCGGGACATGCCTGCAGAATGTCACATTCAGGGTTTCAAATTGTTCCAAGTAGATAGAAGTATCGGGAAGGGGGGTGGGGTGGCATTGTATGTCCGAGATCGCTTGAACTGTTGCATTAAAACGGGTATTAAGTCTGAAGTAACACATACAGAGTCTGTTTGGATAGAATTTTCAGAGGGGCATGAAAAATTAACTTTAGGTGTGATATACCGTCCCCCAAATTTAGATAGGGACCAGGGAAGACTACTATGGGAGGAAATTGTTAGGGCCACAAGGCACGATAATGTAGTAATTCTAGGAGACTTTAACTTTAGTCATATTGATTGGAATTTCTTGACTGGGAATTTAGAATCATACGACTTCTTAGAAGTAGTTCAGGATTGTTTTCTGAAGCAGTTTGTGACAGAACCTACAAGGGGTAATAACCTGCTTGACTTAGTTCTGGCAAACAATGAATCCCTTGTTAATAATTTAGAAGTTTCAGAAGAACTGGGTGCTAGCGACCACAAATCAATTACATTTAGAATTGAATGGAAGTATGATAGTAGGGATAACTCAGTAACAGTCCCAGATTTTCGCTTAGCAGATTACGATGGGCTTAGAGAACACTTATCATCTGTTGACTGGGGTAACGAAGAGAGCTATCAATATGACAGTTTTCTGAACACAATACATGCTGCTCAAAGAACATTTATCCCTTATAAAGAAATTAGATCAAATAGAAATGACCCAAAATGGATGAATAATAGGCTGAAATATCTACTAGGGCATAAGAAAGGAATTTATAGGCGTATCAAAAGAGGCGAGGGTCATCTTATGAATCAGTATATTGACACTAAGAGGGACATTAAAAAGGGGATAAGAAAAGCTAAAAGGGACTATGAAATTAAAGTTGCTAGGGATTCTAAAACTAACCCAAAAAGTTTTTTCCAGGTATATAGAACAAAAGTCAGAGATAAGATAGGTCCCCTTAAAAATAACTATGGGCATCTTACTGACAAAGAGAATGAAATGTGCTCGATTTTAAATAATTATTTTCTCTCGGTTTTTACACAGGAAGACACTAATAATATTCCGGTAATTAATTTTTATAGTGGGCCAGAAGAAGATAAATTATGTAACATCATAGTCACTAGTGAAATGGTTGTGAAGCAGATAGACCGACTGAAGCAAAATAAGTCACCGGGTCCTGATGAGGTTTTTTCAAGGGTTCTAAAGGAATGCAAAATGGAAGTCTGTGAACCATTAACTAATATTTTTAATTTATCTCTTCAAACAGGTGTAGTGTCTGATATGTGGAAGATGGCTAATGTAATTCCTATTTTTAAAACAGGGGACAAGTCGTTACCGTCAAATTACCGCCCAATAAGCCTGACCTCAATTGTAGGCAAATTACTAGAGTCAATTATAGCTCAAATTATAAGAAGCCATCTCGATAAGCATAGCTTGATTAATGATACTCAGCATGGATTCACAAGAGGCCGGTCTTGTCTAACTAATTTATTAACTTTTTTCAGTAAAGCTTTTGAGGCTGTTGACCACGATAAAGAATTTGATATTATTTACTTAGATTTTAGTAAGGCATTTGATAGAGTTCCGCACCAAAGACTGTTGAAGAAAGTAGCAGCTCATGGCATTGGGGGAAGAGTGCTCTCGTGGATCGAATCATGGCTCACAGACAGGAAGCAGAGAGTGTCCATAAATGGGGTTAAATCCGAGTGGGGATCAGTAACAAGTGGCGTTCCACAGGGATCAGTCTTGGGCCCGTTGTTGTTTATAATATATATCAATGATCTTGATGAAGGAATTACTAGTGATATGAGCAAATTCGCCGATGACACGAAGATAGGTAGGATAATTGATTCAAACGTAGATGTTAGGGAACTTCAGGAGGATTTAGACAAACTCTACTCTTGGTCAGAAAAGTGGCAGATGCAGTTCAATGTAGATAAATGCAAGGTTCTGAAGCTTGGGAGTGCCCATAACCCTAGCACTTATAAGTTAAATGATGTAGAACTTAGCCATACAGATTGCGAAAAGGACTTGGGGGTTATGGTAAGCAGCAACCTTAAACCAAGACAGCAATGCCTAAGCGTACGTAATAAGGCAAATAGATTACTGGGATTTATATCAAGAAGTGTAAGCAACAGAAGTCCAGAGGTCATACTGCAGCTTTATACATCATTAGTAAGGCCTCACCTAGATTATGCAGCTCAATTCTGGTCTCCATATTACAGAATGGACATAAATTCGTTAGAAAACATTCAGCGTAGGATGACTAAATTAATACATAGCATTAGAAATCTTCCTTATGAAGAAAGATTGAAGACTCTTAAGTTACATTCACTTGTTAGACGAAGAATGAGGGGAGACCTGATCGAAGTGTATAAGTGGAAGATAGGTATTAATAAAGGGGATATTAACAAGGTCTTGAGGATATCTCTCCAAGAGAGAACCCGCAGTAATGGATTTAAATTAGATAAGTTTAGATTTAGAAAGGACATAGGAAAGTATTGGTTTGGAAATAGGGTAGTTGATGAGTGGAACAGTCTACCTAGTTGGGTTATTGAGGCTAGGACTTTGGGTAGTTTCAAATTTAGGTTGGATAAGTACATGAGTGGGAGGGGTTGGATTTGAGTGGGACTTGCACATCAGAGCTTATTTCTTGGGTAGCATTGAAAATTGGGTTGGTCAAATGTATGTTAGTGGGATGAATTGTAAAGGACCTGCCTAGTATGGGCCAACAGGCCTGCTGCAGTGTTCCTCCTTTCTTATGTTCTTATGTTCTTATGTTTTCTATACACTTTGAAGAGAAGTTTGTCACTGTCGGGAGATCTGCACAGTAGAACGTCGAGGAAAGGAAGTTTGCCATCATTTTCGAGTTCAAGTGTAAACTTTATTGATGGTTCAACTGCATTGATCTTGTTGAGAAGGGCCTGGATATTGAGACGTCTCGGATAGAAAACCAATATATCATCAACGTATCTTAGCCAGGTAACGGTGTTGGGAATGAGGGTGCTGAATTTCTCTGTCTCCAAGTTTTCCATGAAGAGGTTGGCAAGCACAGCACTGAGCGGGCTGCCCATTGCCATCCCAAAGCATTGTTTGTAACAGTTGTCCTGATACTTGAAGAAGTTGAAATTAACACACAGTTCCACTAGATTGATGAAATCTAGAAGAGGTAAAGGGAGGTCGTGGTTTTCAGTGAGCCTCTGTCTCAGAATGTTGATTGCAGCGTCAGTAGGAACGTTGGTGAAGATGGCTGTGACATCGAAGGAAGTCATGCTTTTGTTTTTGACATTCAGGTTGGAAATTCGGGAGAGAAGGTCACCTGAGTGTTTGAGGTGGGCTTGACTGATAGTGCCCAGAAGTGCTGAAAGGTATTTGGCAAGGTGGCCGGCTAGTCTGTGTGGTGCACTCCCTATGCCCGAAGTGATAGGCCGTAGTGGGATGCCAGGTTTATGTGTCTTAGGAAGGCCATACAGGCGTGCTGGTTTCGGTTGACCTGGTAAAAGTTTAAGTAGTTTTTTGCCTT
Organism: Cherax quadricarinatus; assembly: GCF_038502225.1. NCBI lineage: Eukaryota > Metazoa > Arthropoda > Malacostraca > Decapoda > Parastacidae > Cherax > Cherax quadricarinatus. Next base: position 24,342,176 of record NC_091353.1, read on the forward strand.
GTTCTGATTTTCGTAAGATGCTACGAGCCTTTTGAAGGAAAGTCTGGGTACTTTGAAGTAGCACTGATTCCGATACAGGCTGGTATGTGTTGATTTAAGAAGATTTAAGACTTTATTGTTGTAGTCGACAGTGTTGAGTAACACCACACCACCTCCTTTGTCAGCGGTTGTAATGACGATATCATCGTTGTTGGCCAAGTTCCTGAGTGCTTGGATGTATCTTCTGGGAATGACCGGTCTTGAAGGCTCAGTAGCTGCAGCAGTGATGATTCCTTGGACAAAGCCCTTTTGAAACTCGGAGCCTCCAAAAGGTTGGTTCTTGGTTACCATATCCACCAGATTATGTTTCTTGTTGATGCCAGTAGTAAACTTGAGCCCTAGGCTGAGGGCTTCTGTCTCGGTGACGGTTAGTGTATAGGAAGATAAGTTATTTATGATTTCTGGTCGTCCCATTTCGCCTTCTACAGTGTTCCTCCATTCTTATGTTCTTATGACATTCCTCAGGTCACGTGCGTCACATCTCACTCTCCGCCTATATATATAATGTCTTTTTACCTCTGTATGTTAGAAGTGATCAAGGTTCCAGGACCGAAACGTTTTCTAATAAATATGTTATAGTGTTTGCTTACGTGTCTTTCTACACCATCAGATATGTTAATGTAACACCGTAGTTATGTGTATTATGATGTGTACACTACCTAGAGTGTACACTGTGCCTGTGTACACTACCTAGTGTACACTGTGCCTGTGTACACTACCTAGTGTACACTGTGCCTGTGTACACTACCTAGTGTACACTGTGCCTGTGTACACTACCTAGTGTACACTCTACCTGTGTACACTACCTAGAGTGTACACTTTGCCTGTGTACACTACCTAGTGTACACTGTGCCTGTGTATACTACCTAGTGTACACTGTGCCTGTGTACACTACCTAGTGTACACTCTACCTGTGTACACTACCTAGTGTACACTGTGCCTGTGTACACTACCTAGAGTGTACACTGTGCCTGTGTACACTACCTAGTGTACACTGTGCCTGTGTACACTACCTAGTGTACACTCTACCTGTGTACACTACCTAGAGTGTACACTGTACCTGTGTACACTACCTAGTGTACACTGTGCCTGTGTACACTACCTAGTGTACACTCTACCTCTGTACACTACCTAGTGTACACTGTGCCTGTGTACACTACCTAGAGTGTACACTGTGCCTGTGTACACTACCTAGTGTACACTGTGCCTGTGTACACTACCTAGAGTGTACACTGTGCCTGTGTACACTACCTAGAGTGTACACTGTGCCTGTGTACACTACCTAGTGTACACTGCCTGTGTACACTACCTAGTGTACACTCTACCTGTGTACACTACCTAGTGTACACTGTTCCTTTGTACACTACCTAGTGTACACTCTACCTGTGTACACTACCTAGTGTACACTGTGCCTGTGTACACTACCTAGTGTACACACTACCTGTGTACACTACCTAGAGTGTACACTGTGCCTGTGTATACTACCTAGTGTACACTCTACCTGTGTACACTACCTAGAGTGTACACTGTGCCTGTGTACACTACCTAGAGTGTACACTCTGCCTGTGTACACTACCTAGTGTACACTGTGCCTGTGTACGCTACCTAGTGTACACTGTGCCTGTGTACACTACCTAGAGTGTACACTGTGCCTGTGTACACTACCTAGAGTGTACACTGTGCCTGTGTACACTACCTAGAGTGTACACTGTGCCTGTGTACACTACCTAGAGAGTACACTGCACCTGTGTACACTACCTACAGTGTACACTGCAGGTGTGCACACTACCTAGAATGTACATTGCACGTGTGTGCACTACCTAGAGTGTACACTGCACGTATGCACACTAACTAGTTTATACACTGCACGTGCATACATTACCTAGAGTGTACACTGCACGTGTGCACACTACCTAGAGTGTACACTGCGCCTCTGCACACTACCTAGAGTGTACACTACACGTGTGTACTCTACCTAGAGTGTACACTGCAGGTGTGCGCACTACCTAGAGTGTACACTGCAGGTAAGTGTAGGCACTACATATCAGACACCATGGCCACACAGTATTGTGTGTAGACACCATGGCCACACAGTATTGTGTGTAGACACCATGGCCACACAGTATTGTGTGTAGACACCATGGCCACACAGTATTGTGTGTAGACACCATGGCCACACAGTATTGTGTGAAGACACCATGGCCACACAGTATTGTGTGTAGACACCATGGCCACACAGTATTGTGTGTAGACACCATGGCCACACAGTATTGTGTGTAGACACCATGGCCACACAGTATTGTGTGTAGACACCATGGCCACACAGTATTGTGTGTAGACACCATGGCCACACAGTATTGTGTGTAGACACCATGGCCACACAGTATTGTGTGTAGACACCATGGCCACACAGTATTGTGTGTAGACACCATGGCCACACAGTATTGTGTGAAGACACCATGGCCACACAGTATTGTGTGTAGACACCCTGACCACACAGTATTGTGTGTAGACCCCATGACCACACAGTATTGTGTGTAGACACCATGGCCACACAGTATTGTGTGTAGACACCATGGCCACGCAATATTGTGTGTAGACACCATGGCCACACAGTATTGTGTGTAGACACCACGGCCACACAGTATTGTGTGTAGACACCATGGCCACACAGTATTGTGTGTTTACCTGGAGTTTACCTGGAGAGAGTTTCGGGGGTCAACGCCCCCGCGGCCCGGTCTGTGACCAGGCCTCCTGGTGGATCAGCGCCTGATCAACCAGGCTGTTGCTGCTGGCTGCACGCAAACCAACGTACGAGCCACAGCCCGGCTGATCAGGAACTGCCTTTAGGTGCTTGTCCAGTGCCAGCTTGAAGACTGCCAGGGGTCTGTTGGTAATCCCCCTTATGTGTGCTGGGAGGCAGTTGAACAGTCTCGGTCCCCTGACACTTATTGTATGGTCTCTTAACGTGCTAGTGACACCCCTGCTTTTCATTGGGGGGATGGTGCATCGTCTGCCAAGTCTTTTGCTTTCGTAGTGAGTGATTTTTGTGTGCAAGTTCGGTACTAGTCCCTCTAGGATTTTCCAGGTGTATATAATCATGTATCTCTCCCTCCTGCGTTCCAGGGAATACAGGTTTAGAAACCTCAAGCGCTCCCAGTAATTGAGGTGTTTTATCTCCGTTATGCGCGCCGTGAAAGTTCTCTGTACATTTTCTAGGTCGGCAATTTCACCTGCCTTGAAAGGTGCTGTTAGAGTGCAGCAATATTCCAGCCTAGATAGAACAAGTGACCTGAAGAGTGTCATCATGGGCTTGGCCTCCCTAGTTTTGAAGGTTCTCATTATCCATCCTGTCATTTTTCTAGCAGATGCTAGAAAACCATTGCCACACAGTATTGTGTGTAGACACCATGGCCACACAGTATTGTGTGTAGACACCATGGCCACACAGTATTGTGTGTAGACACCATGGCCACACAGTATTGTGTGTAGACACCATGGCCACACAGTATTGTGTGTAGACACCATGGCCACACAGTATTGTGTGTAGACACCATGGCCACACAGTATTGTGTGTAGACACCATGGCCACACAGTATTGTGTGTAGACACCATGGCCACACAGTATTGCGCGTAGACACCATGGCCACACAGTATTGTGTGTAGACACCATGGCCACACAGTATTGTGTGTAGACACCATGGCCACACAGTATTGTGTGTAGACACCATGGCCTCACAGTATTGTGTGTAGACACCATGGCCACACAGTATTGTGTGTAGACACCATGGCCACACAGTATTGTGTGTAGACACCATGGCCACACAGTATTGTGTGTAGACACCATGGCCACACAGTATTGTGTGTAGACACCATGGCCACACAGTATTGTGTGTAGACACCATGGCCACACAGTATTGTGTGTAGACACCATGGCCACAGTATTGTGTGTAGACACCATGGCCACACAGTATTGTGTGTAGACACCATGGCCACCCAGTATTGTGTGTAGACACCATGGCCACACAGTATTGTGTGTAGACACCATGGCCACACAGTATTGTGTGTAGACACCATGGCCACACAGTATTGTGTGTAGACACCATGACCACACAATATTGTGTGTAGACGCCATGGCCACACAGTATTGTGTGTAGACACCATGGCCACACAGTACAATGTGTGTTGGTAGGTTAAGTGTACAGTTGGTGTTAGGTTTAGGTGTACACTTGGTGTTAGGTTAGGTGTACAGTTAGGTTAGGTGTACATTTGGTGTTAGGTGTACATTTGGTGTTAGGTTAAGTGTACAGTTGGTGTTAGGTTAAGTGTACAGTTGGTGTTAGGTTTAGGTGTACACTTGGTGTTAGGTGTACAGTTAGGTTAGGTGTACATTTGGTGTTAGGTGTACACTTGGTGTTAGGTTAGGTGTACAGTTGGTGCTAGGTTTAGGAGTACATTTGGTGTTAGGTTAGGTGTACAGTTGCGTTAGGTGTACAGTTGGTGTTAGGTGTGCAGTTCGTGTTAGGTTAAGTGTATAGTTGGTGTTAGGTTAAGTGTACAGTTGGTGTTAGATTAAGTGTACAGTTGGTGTTTAGTGTACAGTTGGTGTTTAGTGTACAGTTGGTGTTAGGTTAAGTGTACAGTTGGTGTTAGGTTAAGTGTACAGTTGGTGTTAGGTTAAGTGTACAGTTGGTGTTAGGTTAAGTGTACAGTTGGTGTTTAGTGTACAGTTGGTGTTAGGTTAAGTGTACAGTTGGTGTTTAGTGTACAGTTGGTGTTAGGTTAAGTGTACAGTTGGTGTTAGGTTAAGTGTACAGTTGGTGTTAGGTTAAGTGTACAGTTGGTGTTAGGTTAAGTGTACAGTTGGTTAGATTAAGTGTACAGTTGGTGTTAGGTTAAGTGTACAGTTGGTGTTAGGTTAAGTGTACAGTTGGTGTTAGGTTAAGTGTACAGTTGGTGTTAGGTTAAGTGTACAGTTGGTGTTAGGTTAAGTGTAAAGTTGGTGTTAGGTTAAGTGTACAGTTGGTGTTAGGTTAAGTGTAAAGTTGGTGTTAGGTTAAGTGTACAGTTGGCGTTAGGTTAAGTGTAAAGTTGGTGTTAGGTTAAGTGTAAAGTTGGTGTTAGGTTAAGTGTACAGTTGGTGTTAGGTTAAGTGTACAGTTGGTGTTAGGTTAAGTGTAAAGTTGGTGTTAGGTTAAGTGTACAGTTGGTGTTAGGTTAAGTGTACAGTTGGTGTTAGGTTAAGTGTACAGTTGGTGTTAGGTTAAGTGTAAAGTTGGTGTTAGGTTAAGTGTACAGTTGGTGTTAGGTTAAGTGTAAAGTTGGTGTTAGGTTAAGTGTACAGTTGGCGTTAGGTTAAGTGTAAAGTTGGTGTTAGGTTAAGTGTACAGTTGGTGTTAGGTTAAGTGTACAGTTGGTGTTAGGTTAAGTGTACAGTTGGTGTTAGGTTAAGTGTACAGTTGGTGTTAGGTTAAGTGTACAGTTGGTGTTAGGTTAAGTGTAAAGTTGGTGTTAGGTTAAGTGTACAGTTGGTGTTAGGTTAAGTGTAAAGTTGGTGTTAGGTTAAGTGTACAGTTGGCGTTAGGTTAAGTGTAAAGTTGGTGTTAGGTTAAGTGTACAGTTGGTGTTAGGTTAAGTGTACAGTTGGCGTTAGGTTAAGTGTAAAGTTGGTGTTAGGTTAAGTGTACAGTTGGTGTTAGGTTAAGTGTACAGTTGGTGTTAGGTTAAGTGTACAGTTGGTGTTAGGTTAAGTGTACAGTTGGTGTTAGGTTAAGTGTACAGTTGGTGTTAGATTAAGTGTACAGTTGGTGTTAGGTTAAGTGTACAGTTGGTGTTAGGTTAAGTGTAAAGTTGGTGTTAGGTTAAGTGTACAGTTGGTGTTAGGTTAAGTGTACAGTTGGTGTTAGATTAAGTGTACAGTTGGTGTTAGGTTAAGTGTACAGTTGGTGTTAGGTTAAGTGTACAGTTGGTGTTAGGTTAAGTGTACAGTTGGTGTTAGATTAAGTGTACAGTTGGTGTTAGGTTAAGTGTACAGTTGGTGTTAGGTTAAGTGTACAGTTGGTGTTAGATTAAGTGTACAGTTGGTGTTAGATTAAGTGGACAGTTGGTGTTTAGTGTACAGTTGGTGATAGGTTAAGTGTACAGTTGGTGTTAGATTAAGTGTACAGTTGGTGTTAGGTTAAGTGTACAGTTGGTGTTAGGTTAAGTGTACAGTTGGTGTTAGGTTAAGTGTACAGTTGGTGTTAGATTAAGTGTACAGTTGGTGTTAGGTTAAGTGTACAGTTGGTGTTAGGTTAAGTGTACAGTTGGTGTTAGATTAAGTGTACAGTTGGTGTTAGGTTAAGTGTACAGTTGGTGTTTAGTGTACAGTTGGTGATAGGTTAAGTGTACAGTTGGTGTTAGGTTAAGTGTACAGTTGGTGTTAGGTTAAGTGTACAGTTGGTGTTAGGTTAAGTGTACAGTTGGTGTTAGGTTAAGTGTACAGTTGGTGTTAGGTTAAGTGTACAGTTGGTGTTAGGTTAAGTGTACAGTTGGTGTTAGGTTAAGTGTACAGTTGGTGTTAGGTTAAGTGTACAGTTGGTGTTAGGTTAAGTGTACAGTTGATAGTAGACAACTGTACACTTAATAATGATAATAACAATTGTTTTCTGGAAGTTATTACCTCAGATGGCAGTGTGCCAGTCAGGCTGGTGGCACAGTGCCAGTAATACCATAGTGTTCCTTGGTGTACTGGTACCAGAGGTCATGATGGTGGTGTGGCACAGTGCCAGTACTACCATAGTGTTCCCTGGTGTACTGGTACCAGATGTCATGATGGTGGTGTGGCACAGTGCCAGTACTACCATAGTGTTCCCTGGTGTACTGGTACCAGAGGTCATGATGGTGGTGTGGCACAGTGCCAGTACTACCATAGTGTTCCCTGGTGTACTGGTACCAGAGGTCATGATGGTGTAGTACAGTACCAGTAATACCATAGTGTTCCCTGGTGTACTGGTACCAGAGGTCATGATGGTGGTGTGGCACAGTGCCAGTACTACCATAGTGTTCCCTGGTGTACTAGTACCGGAGGTCATGATGGTGGTGTAGTACAGTACCAGTAATACCATAGTGTTCCCTGGTGTACTGGTACCAGAGGTCATGATGGTGGTGTGGCACAGTGCCAGTACTACCATAGTGTTCCCTGGTGTACTGGTACCACAGGTCATGATGGTGGTGTGGTACAGTACCAGTACTACCATAGTGTTCCCTGGTGTACTAGTACCAGAGGTCATGATGGTGGTGTAGTACAGTACCAGTAATACCATAGTGTTCCCTGGTGTACTAGTACCACAGGTCATGATGGTGGTGTGGTACAGTACCAGTACTACCATAGTGTTCCCTGGTGTACTAGTACCAGAGGTCATGATGGTGGTGTAGTACAGTACCAGTAATACCATAGTGTTCCCTGGTGTACTAGTACCACAGGTCATGATGGTGGTGTGGTACAGTACCAGTACTACCATAGTGTTCCCTGGTGTACTAGTACCAGAGGTCATGATGGTGGTGTAGTACAGTACCAGTAATACCATAGTGTTCCCTGGTGTACTAGTACCACAGGTCATGATGGTGGTGTGGTACAGTACCAGTACTACCATAGTGTTCCCTGGTGTACTAGTACCAGAGGTCATGATGGTGGTGTAGTACAGTACCAGTAATACCATAGTGTTCCCTGGTGTACTAGTACCACAGGTCATGATGGTGGTGTGGTACAGTACCAGTACTACCATAGTGTTCCCTTGTGTACTAGTACCAGAGGTCATGATGGTGGTGTAGTACAGTACCAGTAATACCATAGTGTTCCCTGGTGTACTAGTACCACAGGTCATGATGGTGGTGTGGTACAGTACCAGTACTACCATAGTGTTCCCTGGTGTACTAGTACCAGAGGTCATGATGGTGGTGTAGTACAGTACCAGTAATACCATAGTGTTCCCTGGTGTACTAGTACCACAGGTCATGATGGTGGTGTGGTACAGTACCAGTACTACCATAGTGTTCCCTGGTGTACTAGTACCAGAGGTCATGATGGTGGTGTAGTACAGTACCAGTAATACCATAGTGTTCCCTGGTGTACTAGTACCACAGGTCATGATGGTGGTGTGGTACAGTACCAGTACTACCATAGTGTTCCCTGGTGTACTAGTACCAGAGGTCATGATGGTGGTGTAGTACAGTACCAGTAATACCATAGTGTTCCCTGGTGTACTAGTACCACAGGTCATGATGGTGGTGTGGTACAGTACCAGTACTACCATAGTGTTCCCTGGTGTACTAGTACCAGAGGTCATGATGGTGGTGTAGTACAGTACCAGTAATACCATAGTGTTCCCTGGTGTACTAGTACCAGAGGTCATGATGGTGGTGTGGTACAGTACCAGTACTACCATAGTGTTCCCTGGTGTACTAGTACCAGAGGTCATGACGGTGGTGTAGTACAGTACCAGTACTACCATAGTGTTCCCTGGTGTACTGGTACCAGAGGTCATGATGGTGGTGTGGTACAGTACCAGTACTACCATAGTGTTCCCTGGTGTACTGGTACCAGAGGTCATGATGGTGGTGTGGTACAATACCAGTACTACCATAGTGTTCCCTGGTGTACTAGTATCAGAGGTCATGATGGTGGTGTGGTACAATACCAGTACTACCATAGTGTTCCCTGGTGTACTAGTATCAGAGGTCATGATGGTGGTGTGGTACAGTACCAGTACTACCATAGTGTTCCCTGGTGTACTGGTACCAGAGGTCATGATGGTGGTGTAGTACAGTACCAGTACTACCATAGTGTTCCCTGGTGTACTGGTACCAGAGGTCATGATGGTGGTGTGGCACAGTACCAGTAATACCATAGTGTTCCCTGGTGTACTGGTACCAGAGGTCATGGTGGTGTAGTACAGTACCAGTACTACCATAGTGTTCCCTGGTGTACTGGTACCAGAGGTCATGATGGTGGTGTGGCACAGTGCCAGTACTACCATAGTGTTCCCTGGTGTACTAGTACCAGAGGTCATGATGGTGGTGTGGCACTGTACCAGTACTACCATAGTGTTCCCTGGTGTACTGGTACCAGAGGTCATGATGGTGGTGTAGTACAGTGCCAGTAATACCATAGTGTTCCCTGGTGTACTGGTACCAGAGGTCATGATGGTGGTGTAATACAGTACCAGTACTACCATGGTGTTCCCTGGTGTACTAGTACCAGAGGTCATGATGGTGGTGTGGCACAGTACCAGTAATACCATAGTGTTCCCTGGTGTACTGGTACCAGAGGTCATGATGGTGGTGTAGTACAGTACCAGTACTACCATAGTGTTCCCTGGTGTACTGGTACCAGAGGTCATGATGGTGGTGTAGTACAATGCCAGTAATACCATAGTGTTCCCTGGTGTACTGGTACCAGAGGTCATGATGGTGGTGTAGTACAGTACCAGTACTACCATAGTGTTCCCTGGTGTACTGGTACCAGATGTCATGATGGTGGTGTGGTACAGTACCAGTACTACCATAGTGTTCCCTGGTGTACTGGTACCAGAGGTCATGGTGGTGTGGTACAGTACCAGTACTACCATAGTGTTCCCTGGTGTACTGGTACCAGAGGTCATCATGGTGGTGTGGCACAGTACCAGTACTACCATAGTCTTCCCTGGTGTACTAGTATCAGAGGTCATGATGGTGGTGTAGTACAGTACCAGTAATACCATAGTGTTCCCTGGTGTACTGGTACCAGAGGTCATGATGGTGGTGTAGTACAGTACAAGTACTACCATAGTGTTCCCTGGTGTACTGGTACCAGAGGTCATGATGGTGGTGTAGTACAGTACCAGTACTACCATAGTGTTCCCTGGTGTACTGGTACCAGAGGTCATGATGGTGGTGTAGTACAGTACCAGTAATACCATAGTGTTCCCTGGTGTACTAGTACCAGAGGTCATGATGGTGGTGTGGTACAGTACCAGTACTACCATAGTCTTCCCTGGTGTACTAGTATCAGAGGTCATGATGGTGGTGTAGTACAGTACCAGTAATACCATAGTCTTCCCTGGTGTACTGGTACCAGAGGTCATGGTGGTGTAGTACAGTACCAGTACTACCATAGTGTTCCCTAATGTACTGGTACCAGAGGTCATGGTGGTGTAGTACAGTACCAGTACTACCATAGTGTTCCCTGGTGTACTGGTACCAGAGGTCATGATGGTGGTGTGGCACAGTACCAGTAATACCATAGTGTTCCCTAATGTACTGGTACCAGAGGTCATGGTGGTGTAGTACAGTACCAGTACTACCATAGTGTTCCCTGGTGTACTGGTACTAGAGGTCATGATGGTTGTGTAGTACAGTACCAGTACTACCATAGTGTTCCCTGGTGTACTGGTACCAGAGGTCATGATGGTGGTGTGGTACAGTACCAGTACTACCATAGTGTTCCCTGGTGTACTGGTACCAGAGGTCATGATGATGGTGTAGTACAGTACCAGTACTACCATAGTGTTCCCTGGTGTACTGGTACCAGAGGTCATGATGGTGGTGTGGTACAGTACCAGTACTACCATAGTGTTCCCTGGTGTACTGGTACCAGAGGTCATGATGGTGGTGTAGTACAGTACCAGTACTACCATAGTGTTCCCTGGTGTACTGGTACCAGAGGTCATGATGGTGGTGTGGCACAGTACCAGTAATACCATAGTGTTCCCTGGTGTACTGGTACCAGAGGTCATGATGGTGGTGTGGTACAGTACCAGTACTACCATAGTGTTCCCTGGTGTACTAGTACCACAGGTCATGATGGTGGTGTGGTACAGTACCAGTACTACCATAGTGTTCCCTGGTGTACTAGTACCAGAGGTCATGATGGTGGTGTAGTACAGTACCAGTAATACCATAGTGTTCCCTGGTGTACTAGTACCACAGGTCATGATGGTGGTGTGGTACAGTACCAGTACTACCATAGTGTTCCCTGGTGTACTAGTACCAGAGGTCATGATGGTGGTGTAGTACAGTACCAGTAATACCATAGTGTTCCCTGGTGTACTAGTACCAGAGGTCATGATGGTGGTGTGGTACAGTACCAGTACTACCATAGTGTTCCCTGGTGTACTAGTACCAGAGGTCATGACGGTGGTGTAGTACAGTACCAGTACTACCATAGTGTTCCCTGGTGTACTGGTACCAGAGGTCATGATGGTGGTGTGGTACAGTACCAGTACTACCATAGTGTTCCCTGGTGTACTGGTACCAGAGGTCATGATGGTGGTGTGGTACAATACCAGTACTACCATAGTGTTCCCTGGTGTACTAGTATCAGAGGTCATGATGGTGGTGTGGTACAATACCAGTACTACCATAGTGTTCCCTGGTGTACTAGTATCAGAGGTCATGATGGTGGTGTGGTACAGTACCAGTACTACCATAGTGTTCCCTGGTGTACTGGTACCAGAGGTCATGATGGTGGTGTAGTACAGTACCAGTACTACCATAGTGTTCCCTGGTGTACTGGTACCAGAGGTCATGATGGTGGTGTGGCACAGTACCAGTAATACCATAGTGTTCCCTGGTGTACTGGTACCAGAGGTCATGGTGGTGTAGTACAGTACCAGTACTACCATAGTGTTCCCTGGTGTACTGGTACCAGAGGTCATGATGGTGGTGTGGCACAGTGCCAGTACTACCATAGTGTTCCCTGGTGTACTAGTACCAGAGGTCATGATGGTGGTGTGGCACAGTACCAGTACTACCATAGTGTTCCCTGGTGTACTGGTACCAGAGGTCATGATGGTGGTGTAGTACAGTGCCAGTAATACCATAGTGTTCCCTGGTGTACTGGTACCAGAGGTCATGATGGTGGTGTAATACAGTACCAGTACTACCATGGTGTTCCCTGGTGTACTAGTACCAGAGGTCATGATGGTGGTGTGGCACAGTACCAGTAATACCATAGTGTTCCCTGGTGTACTGGTACCAGAGGTCATGATGGTGGTGTAGTACAGTACCAGTACTACCATAGTGTTCCCTGGTGTACTGGTACCAGAGGTCATGATGGTGGTGTAGTACAATGCCAGTAATACCATAGTGTTCCCTGGTGTACTGGTACCAGAGGTCATGATGGTGGTGTAGTACAGTACCAGTACTACCATAGTGTTCCCTGGTGTACTGGTACCAGATGTCATGATGGTGGTGTGGTACAGTACCAGTACTACCATAGTGTTCCCTGGTGTACTGGTACCAGAGGTCATGGTGGTGTGGTACAGTACCAGTACTACCATAGTGTTCCCTGGTGTACTGGTACCAGAGGTCATCATGGTGGTGTGGCACAGTACCAGTACTACCATAGTCTTCCCTGGTGTACTAGTATCAGAGGTCATGATGGTGGTGTAGTACAGTACCAGTAATACCATAGTGTTCCCTGGTGTACTGGTACCAGAGGTCATGATGGTGGTGTAGTACAGTACAAGTACTACCATAGTGTTCCCTGGTGTACTGGTACCAGAGGTCATGATGGTGGTGTAGTACAGTACCAGTACTACCATAGTGTTCCCTGGTGTACTGGTACCAGAGGTCATGATGGTGGTGTAGTACAGTACCAGTAATACCATAGTGTTCCCTGGTGTACTAGTACCAGAGGTCATGATTGTGGTGTGGTACAGTACCAGTACTACCATAGTCTTCCCTGGTGTACTAGTATCAGAGGTCATGATGGTGGTGTAGTACAGTACCAGTAATACCATAGTCTTCCCTGGTGTACTGGTACCAGAGGTCATGGTGGTGTAGTACAGTACCAGTACTACCATAGTGTTCCCTAATGTACTGGTACCAGAGGTCATGGTGGTGTAGTACAGTACCAGTACTACCATAGTGTTCCCTGGTGTACTGGTACCAGAGGTCATGATGGTGGTGTGGCACAGTACCAGTAATACCATAGTGTTCCCTAATGTACTGGTACCAGAGGTCATGGTGGTGTAGTACAGTACCAGTACTACCATAGTGTTCCCTGGTGTACTGGTACTAGAGGTCATGATGGTGGTGTAGTACAGTACCAGTACTACCATAGTGTTCCCTGGTGTACTGGTACCAGAGGTCATGATGGTGGTGTGGTACAGTACCAGTACTACCATAGTGTTCCCAGGTGTACTGGTACCAGAGGTCATGATGATGGTGTAGTACAGTACCAGTACTACCATAGTGTTCCCTGGTGTACTGGTACCAGAGGTCATGATGGTGGTGTGGTACAGTACCAGTACTACCATAGTGTTCCCTGGTGTACTGGTACCAGAGGTCATGATGGTGGTGTAGTACAGTACCAGTACTACCATAGTGTTCCCTGGTGTACTGGTACCAGAGGTCATGATGGTGGTGTGGCACAGTACCAGTAATACCATAGTGTTCCCTGGTGTACTGGTACCAGAGGTCATGATGGTGGTGTGGTACAGTACCAGCACTACCATAGTGTTCCCTGGTGTACTGGTACCAGAGGTCATGGTGGTGTAGTACAGTGCCAGTAATACCATAGTGTTCCCTGGTGTACTGGTACCAGAGGTCATGATGGTGGTGTAGTACAGTACCAGTACTACCATAGTGTTCCCTGGTGTACTGGTACCAGAGGTCATGATGGTGGCGTGGTACAATACCAGTACTACCATAGTGTTCCCTGGTGTACTGGTACCAGAGGTCATGGTGGTGTAGTACAGTACCAGTACTACCATAGTGTTCCCTGGTGTACTGGTACCAGAGGTCACGATGGTGGTGTGGCACAGTACCAGTAATGCCATAGTGTTCCCTGGTGTACTGGTACCAGAGGTCATGATGGTGGTGTGGCACAGTGCCAGTACTACCATAGTGTTCCCTGGTGTACTGGTACCAGAGGTCATGATGGTGGTGTAGTACAGTACCAGTACTACCATAGTGTTCCCTGGTGTACTGGTACCAGAGGTCATGATGGTGGTGTAGTACAGTACCAGTACTACCATAGTGTTCCCTGGTGTACTGGTACCAGAGGTCATGATGGTGGTGTGGCACAGTACCAGTAATGCCATAGTGTTCCCTGGTGTACTGGTACCAGAGGTCATGATGGTGGTGTGGCACAGTGCCAGTACTACCATAGTGTTCCCTGGTGTACTGGTACCAGAGGTCATGATGGTGGTGTGGCACAGTGCCAGTACTACCATAGTGTTCCCTGGTGTACTGGTACCAGAGGTCATGATGGTGGTGTAGTACAGTACCAGTACTACCATAGTGTTCCCTGGTGTACTGGTACCAGAGGTCATGATGGTGGCGTGGTACAATACCAGTACTACCATAGTGTTCCCTGGTGTGCTGGTACCAGAGGTCATGGTGGTGTAGTACAGTACCAGTACTACCATGGTGTTCCCTGGTGTACTGGTACCAGAGGTCATGATGGTGGTGTGGCACAGTACCAGTAATGCCATAGTGTTCCCTGGTGTACTGGTACCAGAGGTCATGATGGTGGTGTGGCACAGTGCCAGTACTACCATAGTGTTCCCTGGTGTACTGGTACCAGAGGTCATGATGGTGGTGTAGTACAGTACCAGTACTACCATAGTGTTCCCTGGTGTACTGGTACCAGAGGTCATGATGGTGGTGTAGTACAGTACCAGTACTACCATAGTGTTCCCTGGTGTACTAGTACCAGAGGTCATGATGGTGGTGTAGTACAGTACCAGTACTACCATAGTGTTCCCTGGTGTACTGGTACCAGAGGTCATGATGGTGGTGTAGTACAGTACCAGTACTACCATAGTGTTCCCTGGTGTACTGGTACCAGAGGTCATGGTGGTGTGGCACAGTACCAGTAATGCCATTGTGTTCCCTGGTGTACTGGTACCAGAGGTCATGATGGTGGTGTGGCACAGTGCCAGTACTACCATAGTGTTCCCTGGTGTACTGGTACCAGAGGTCATGATGGTGGTGTAGTACAGTACCAGTACTACCATAGTGTTCCCTGGTGTACTGGTACCAGAGGTCATGATGGTGGTGTAGTACAGTACCAGTACTACCATAGTGTTCCCTGGTGTACTAGTACCAGAGGTCATGATGGTGGTGTAGTACAGTACCAGTACTACCATAGTGTTCCCTGGTGTACTGGTACCAGAGGTCATGATGGTGTAGTACAGTACCAGTACTACCATAGTGTTCCCTGGTGTACTGGTACCAGAGGTCATGATGGTGGCGTGGTACAATACCAGTACTACCATAGTGTTCCCTGGTGTACTGGTACCAGAGGTCATGGTGGTGTAGTACAGTACCAGTACTACCATAGTGTTCCCTGGTGTACTGGTACCAGAGGTCATGATGGTGGTGTGGCACAGTACCAGTAATACCATAGTGTTCCCTGGTGTACTGGTACCAGAGGTCATGGTGGTGTAGTACAGTGCCAGTAATACCATAGTGTTCCCTGGTGTGCTAGTACCAGAGGTCATGATGGTGGTGTGGTACAGTACCAGTACTACCATAGTGTTCCCTGGTGTACTGGTACCAGAGGTCATGATGGTGGTGTGGTACAGTACCAGTACTACCATAGTGTTCCCTGGTGTACTGGTACCAGAGGTCATGGTGGTGTGGTACAGTACCAGTACTACCATAGTGTTCCCTGGTGTACTGATACCAGAGGTCATGATGATGGTGTAGTACAGTACCAGTACTACCATAGTGTTCCCTGGTGTACTGGTACCAGAGGTCATGATGGTGGTGTGGTACAGTACCAGTACTACCATAGTGTTCCCTGGTGTACTGGTACCAGAGGTCATGGTGGTGTGGTACAGTACCAGTACTACCATAGTGTTCCCTGGTGTACTGGTACCAGAGGTCATGATGGTGGTGTAGTACAGTACCAGTACTACCATAGTGTTCCGTGGTGTACTGGTACCAGAGGTCATGATGGTGGTGTGGTACAGTACCAATACTACCATAGTGTTCCCTGGTGTACTGGTACCAGAGGTCATGATGGTGGTGTGGTACAGTACCAGTACTACCATAGTGTTCCCTGGTGTACTGGTACCAGAGGTCATGATGGTGGTGTAGTACAGTACAAGTACTACCATAGTGTTCCCTGGTGTACTGGTACCAGAGGTCATGATGGTGGTGTGGTACAGTACCAGTACTGCCATAGTGTTCCCTGGTGTACTGGTACCAGAGATCATGATGGTGGTGTAGTACAGTACAAGTACTACCATAGTGTTCCCTGGTGTACTGGTACCAGAGGTCATGATGGTGGTGTGGTACAGTACCAGTACTACCATAGTGTTCCCTGGTGTACTGGTACCAGAGATCATGATGGTGGTGTAGTACAGTACCAGTAATACCATAGTGTTCCTGGTGTACTGGTACCAGAGGTCATGATGGTGGTGTAGTACAGTACCAGTACTACCATAGTGTTCCCTGGTGTACTGGTACCAGAGGTTATGATGGTGGTGTACAGTACCAGTACTACCATAGTACTGGTACTGGTCTTTGTATCGTTACTCGTAGATGATTTTAGGATTGTGAGCAAGTGTGAGCCTCTCTTTCTCTCACACACCCAGTGTGTCACACACCCAGTGTGTGACACACACCCAGTGTGTGTGACACACACCCAGTGTGTGTGACACACACCCAGTGTGTGACACACACCCAGTGTGTGACACACCCAGTGTGTGACATACACCCAGTGTGTGACACACACCCAGTGTGTGACACACACCCAGTGTGTGACACACACCCAGTGTGTGACACACACCCAGTGTGTGACATACACCCAGTGTGTGACACACACCCAGTGTGTGACATACACCCAGTGTGTGACATACACCCAGTGTGACAGTATAGCTAACTTTGTCTCCAAGAATATAATTGAAACACCTTAATGGTTGAACATTATGTAGACTATTGAATCAACCCGGGCTGGGGCCCCGGGCTGGAGCCCCGGGCTGGGGCCCCGGGCTGGTGCCCCGGGCTGGTGCCCCGGGCTGGTGCCCCGGGCTGGAGCCCCGGGCTGGGGCCCCGGGCAGGAGCCCCGGGCTGGGGCCCCGGGCTGGAGCCCCGGGCTGGAGCCCCGGGCTGGTGCCCCGGGCTGGTGCCCCGGGCTGGTGCCCCGGGCTGGAGCCCCGGGCTGGTGCCCCGGGCTGGTGCCCCGGGCTGGTGCCCCGGGCTGGAGCCCCTGCTGGAGCCCCGGGCTGGAGCCCCGGGCTGGTGCCCCGGGCTGGTGCCCCGGGCTGGAGCCCCGGGCTGGAGCCCCGGGCTGGAGCCCCGGGCTGGAGCCCCGGGCTGGAGCCCCGGGCTGGAGCCCCGGGCTGGTGCCCCGGGCTGGAGCCCCTGGCTGGAGCCCCTGGCTGGAGCCCCGTGCTGGAGCCCCGGGCTGGAGCCCCGGGCTGGAGCCCCTGGCTGGAGCCCCGGGCTGGAGCCCCGGGCTGGAGCCCCGGGCTGGAGCCCCGGGCTGGAGCCTCGGGCTGGAGCCCCGGGCTGGAGCCCCTGGCTGGAGCCCCGGGCTGGAGCCCCGGGCTGGTGCCCCGGGCTGGAGCCTCGGGCTGGAGCCCCGGGCTGGAGCCCCGGGCTGGAGCCCCTGGCTGGAGCCCCTGGCTGGAGCCCCTGGCTGGAGCCCCGGGCTGGGTGAGACAACATTGTTGACAAACTACATAAATCTACATAAAACTACACATAACTACTGAATCATACAAGTTTAACTTTGTATTATTAAAACACACGTGGTAAATATACTACAAATTTAAGTATGTATTAACATACTTTAAACATGTTTATTCAGCGATCTTGAGTTAAATGAGATTTCTTAATTAGTTTCTAACTGGCTCAGTGAGCTCAGTCTCTGGAACAGTTGTAACAGATGGTAAAGGAACAGTAAGAAGTTAGTTGTGTTTGGTATAGCAAAGTGTTGGTGCTATGTTTGGTATAGCAAAGTCTTGGTGTTATGTTTGGTATAGCAAAGTGTTGGTGTTATGTTTGGTATAGCAAAGTGTTGGTGTTATGTTTGGTATAGCAAAGTGTTGGTGTTATGTTTGGTATAGCAAAGTGTTGGTGTTATGTTTGGTATAGCAAAGTGTTGGTGCTATGTTTGGTATAGCAAAGTCTTGGTGTTATGTTTGGTATAGCAAAGTGTTGGTGTTATGTTTGGTATAGCAAAGTGTTGGTGCTATGTTTGGTATAGCAAAGTCTTGGTGTTATGTTTGGTATAGCAAAGTGTTGGTGTTATGTTTGGTATAGCAAAGTCTTGGTGTTATGTTTGGTATAGCAAAGTCTTGGTGTTATGTTTGGTATAGCAAAGTGTTGGTGTTATGTTTGGTATAGCAAAGTCTTGGTGTTATGTTTGGTATAGCTAAGTCTTGGTGTTATGTTTGGTATAGCAAAGTGTTGGTGTTATGTTTGGTATAGCAAAGTGTTGGTGTTATGTTTGGTATAGCAAAGTGTTGGTGTTATGTTTGGTATAGCAAAGTGTTGGTGTTATGTTTGGTATAGCAAAGTGTTGGTGTTATGTTTGGTATAGCAAAGTGTTGGTGTTATGTTTGGTATAGCAAAGTCTTGGTGTTATGTTTGGTATAGCAAAGTGTTGGTGTTATGTTTGGTATAGCAAAGTCTTGGTGTTATGTTTGGTATAGCTAAGTCTTGGTGTTATGTTTGGTATAGCAAAGTCTTGGTATTATGTTTGGTATAGCAAAGTCTTGGTGTTAGGTTTGGTATAGCTAAGTCTTGGTGTTATGTTTGGTATAGCAAAGTCTTGGTGTTATGTTTGGTATAGCAAAGTCTTGGTGTTATGTTTGGTATAGCAAAGTGTTGGTGTTATGTTTGGTATAGCAAAGTCTTGGTGTTATGTTTGGTATAGCTAAGTCTTGGTGTTATGTTTGGTATAGCAAAGTCTTGGTGTTATGTTTGGTATAGCAAAGTGTTGGTGTTATGTTTGGTATAGCAAAGTGTTGGTGTTGTTATGTTTGGTATAGCAAAGTGTTGGTGTTATGTTTGGTATAGCAAAGTGTTGGTGTTATGTTTGGTATAGCAAAGTATTGGTGTTATGTTTGGTATTACAAAGTGTTGTTATGTTTGGTATAGCAAAGTGTTGGTGTTATGTTTGGTATAGCAAAGTGTTGGTGTTATGTTTGGTATTACAAAGTGTTGTTGTTATGTTTGGTATAGCAAAGTGTTGGTGTTATGTTTGGTATAGCAAAGTTTTGGTGTTATGTTTGGTATAGCAAAGTGTTGGTGTTATGTTTGGTATAGCAAAGTGTTGGTGTTATGTTTGGTATAGCAAAGTGTTGGTGTTATGTTTGGTATTACAAAGTGTTGTTGTTATGTTTGGTATAGCAAAGTGTTGGTGTTATGTTTGGTATAGCAAAGTGTTGGTGTTATGTTTGGTATAACAAAGTGTTGGTGTTATGTTTGGTATAACAAAGTGTTGGTGTTATGTTTGGTATAACAAAGTGTTGGTGTTATGTTTGGTATAGCAAAGTGTTGGTGTTGTTATGTTTGGTATAGCGAAGTGTTGGTGTTATGTTTGGTATAACAAAGTGTTGGTGTTATGTTTGGTATAACAAAATGTTGGTGTTGTTATGTTTGGTATAGCAAAGTGTTGGTGTTATGTTTGTTATAGCAAAGTGTTGGTGTTATGTTTGGTATAACAAAGTGTTGGTGTTATGTTTGGTATAGCAAAGTGTTGGTGTTATGTTTGGTATAGCAAAGTGTTGGTGTTATGTTTGGTATAACAAAGGTGCCTGTCAATCCCAAAACTTACCTACTTTCTGAGATGCTCCCCAGCCTTCAGCAATCCAAAACTCAAGGAATATGACTCTCTCCTTAAGATCATGCTAGAGAGTGTATTGAATCTTTCCCTAGAAGATGGACAGTGGTTGCAAGCCTCACTTCTGGTAAAGCTTGGAGGGCTAGGAGTAGCAGATCCTCCCAGATTGCTCTACCAGCTTTCCTATTCTCTTCCATAGCATCAAACGGGTTAATAAGACAAATTCTTCCTGATAACCTCAGTGACTCAGCAGGAATACAGGACCCTAGCTATGCCAGTGCCACCACTGAATGGGAGACTCCTGCTGCTCCAGCACCAAACCCTCCTGTAGCACTGGCTCAGTCAAGCTGGGATGGCCCGATCGCTGAAAAGGTGCTTGCCAACATGATCAGGGCTGCAACATCAGATAGGGAGACTGCCCGTCTCCAGGCTGTGAGTGCACATCACTCTGGGGACTTCCTCCAAGCAGTTCCCATATCGGCAATGGTAATGCGACTCGACCCTAAGACCCTCCGTATTGCAGTGGCTCCTTGCGTTGCTGCCCCAATTCACACAGAATATACGTGTATTTGCAGCGAAGCGCAAGCAGACCAATACGGTCTACATGGTCTTAACCGTTCCAAAACCAAGATCTTGAATGCAAGACACAATGAGGTCAACGACATCATAAAGAGAACTCTTGCTACAGCTGGATGCCCAGCTGAGAGGGAGCCCCGATCACTAGCAGCCAACAATACCCACAACCCAGCAAATCGCCCCAACGGGATCATCTATCCTTGAAAGAATGGCAAGCTCTTAGCATGGGACTATACCTGTGTGTCCACACTGGCTGACACCTATATCCATCACAGTGTCGGGCGACAGGGAGGAGCTGGTGACCACAGGGAGTAGTACAAGATCAGTAAGTACAGGGACATAAGCCAACAGTATCAGTTTGTCCCAGTGGGATTAGAGACCTTGGGGTCATGGGGAAAACATGCCACACGTTTCCTTAAAGAACTTGGTTCCAGACTCATCGGGGACCCAAGGGCAGCCACTTTCATGTTCCAGCGCCTCAGCGTGGCCATCCAGAGGGGAAATGCATGCTTCATACTGGGCTCGAGTCCGGCCTCGGAGAAGCTGGAGGAGATTCATAATCTTTAATACATTGTACCATTGTGTTCATGTTTGTGTTTTGCTGTAAATGTATTCTGTTTATTAATAAATGTTCACATAGAATATAAAATATATAGGGGGTGGTAGGATAAGAAAATATTCAAACAGCTCCGGGGAGAACCTTGAGTTTTCCCTGAGGTACGTTTATTGTCTTTTCTGAGGATGAGGATCCTGTCAAGCTATAGAGGTGATACTTCCCTATATTTTTTTCAAATATATATATATATATATATATATATATATATATATATATATATATATATATATATATATATATATATATATATAAATGCAAAACAACCACTCTGAAAGAATAGAGAAATTCCAAGCGCTTTCGTGACTACTCACATTATCAAGGAACTATGAAAGTGAAGCATCCAAGGAAGCTATATAAGGGGTCGGCCAGCACCTCACTATCAGATCCCACAACGGTTAAACACGTGACGCGCGGCGAGCCAACTTGGACAGGTCCTTTGCAAAACTCACCCCCAAGCTATTTATTTGTCCAGTGTATTATTAAATTCTACCCAAATTCTATTAATTATAAATGGATCTAATTTATATAAACCAAAGGAAATATTCATATTATTGTCAAAACTGCTTTTTATGAAACAAGATTCAATTATATTCCTGTCGACCATGGACTTGCTTGATACTACTTTCTCAACTTTTTGAAAATCAATTGGATGGTTAAAATCTCTTACATGAATAAATAGAGCATTGGAATCTTGTCCAGTTCTAATGCTATATTTATGTTGTTTTAATCTTAGTTCGAGATTTTTACCAGTTTGACCGTAATAAACTTTATCGCAAATTTTACAAGGAATCTTATAGACACATCCATCAGCATTTTGGGGGGAATTCTTAATCAAAAGTTTTTTTTTACTGTATCAAGATTTTTGAATACAACTTTAATATTAAAAGTCTTAAGAAGAGAAGGCATATCAACCAAGTTTTCATGGTAAGGGAGAACCAACATATTTTTAGTTGAATAAGGCTGGTTGCCCTTTTTTGGATTATAAAAAGTGTTCCTAGCAACTTTAAAAGATTTATCAATTACAATCCTCCCTAATAGAGCTAAATGGTTCAGATATGTTGATGATATTTTGTGTCTTATGCCCAAAAATGTAGATATACACCATTTTCTTGGAAAATTAAATAGCTTAGCCCATTCTATAAACTTTACTGTTGAGTTTGAAGAAAATAACTCATTGCCTTTTCTAGATGTTTTAATTATTAAGGGTAATAATGAATTCAAATTTAAAATTTACAGAAAACCTACAAATAACTGTTCCTATGTCCACTATTATTCCTCGCATCAAGATAGAGTCAAACTGTCTGTTTTCTCATCAATGTTTTTGAGAGCTTTGCGAATTTGTAGTCCTGAGTTCATAGATGAGGAAATATCCAAAATTTATGAAATAGGTAATGATTTAAAATACCCAAGAAATGTAATTGATAAATCTTTTAAAGTTGCTAGGAACACTTTTTATAATCCAAAAAAGGGCAACCAGCCTTATTCAACTAAAAATATGTTGGTTCTCCCTTACCATGAAAACTTGGTTGATATGCCTTCTCTTCTTAAGACTTTTAATATTAAAGTTGTATTCAAAAATCTTGATACAGTAAAAAAACTTTTGATTAAGAATTCCCCCCAAAATGCTGATGGATGTGTCTATAAGATTCCTTGTAAAATTTGCGATAAAGTTTATTACGGTCAAACTGGTAAAAATCTCGAACTAAGATTAAAACAACATAAATATAGCATTAGAACTGGACAAGATTCCAATGCTCTATTTATTCATGTAAGAGATTTTAACCATCCAATTGATTTTCAAAAAGTTGAGAAAGTAGTATCAAGCAAGTCCATGGTCGACAGGAATATAATTGAATCTTGTTTCATAAAAAGCAGTTTTGACAATAATATGAATATTTCCTTTGGTTTATATAAATTAGATCCATTTATAATTAATAGAATTTGGGTAGAATTTAATAATACACTGGACAAATAAATAGCTTGGGGGTGAGTTTTGCAAAGGACCTGTCCAAGTTGGCTCGCCGCGCGTCACGTGTTTAACCGTTGTGGGATCTGATAGTGAGGTGCTGGCCGACCCCTTATATAGCTTCCTTGGATGCTTCACTTTCATAGTTCCTTGATAATGTGAGTAGTCACGAAAGCGCTTGGAATTTCTCTATTCTTTCAGAGTGGTTGTTTTGCATATTTTAAAATCACCTGTTTACTGTGATCTTATTGCATATATATATATATATATATATATATGCAAAACAACCACGGGGGAGTAGAATGATAGCTCTAGGCCTTTCGTGTTGCAATGAACACATCATCAGGAGCTTTCAAAATTGCAGAAAAGAGGAGGGCGTCTAGCAAATAAGGTTCCCAGAGGACCGTCTTTACTGTAGTGAGAGACGGTGACAGGAGAGGGTACCGGAAGTGACCAGCACCAACACTAGTGAGAGACGGTGACAGGAGAGGGTACCGGAAGTGACCAGCACCAACACTAGTGAGAGACGGTGACAGGAGAGGGTACCGGAAGTGACCAGCACCAACACTAGTGAGAGACGGTGACAGGAGAGGGTACCGGAAGTGACCAGCACCAACACTAGTGAGAGACGGTAACAGGAGAGGGTACCGGAAGTGACCAGCACCAACACTAGTGAGAGACGGTGACAGGAGAGGGTACCGGAAGTGACCAGCACCAACACTAGTGAGAGACGGTGACAGGAGAGGGTACCGGAAGTGACCAGCACCAACACTAGTGAGAGACGGTGACAGGAGAGGGTACCGGAAGTGACCAGCACCAACACTAGTGAGAGACAGTGACAGGAGAGGGTACCGGAAGTGACCAGCACCAACACTAGTGAGAGACGGTGACAGGAGAGGGTACCGGAAGTGACCAGCACCAACACTAGTGAGAGACGGTGACAGGAGAGGGTACCGGAAGTGACCAGCACCAACACTAGTGAGAGACGGTAACAGGAGAGGGTACCGGAAGTGACCAGCACCAACACTAGTGAGAGACGGTGACAGGAGAGGGTACCGGAAGTGACCAGCACCAACACTAGTGAGAGACGGTGACAGGAGAGGGTACCGGAAGTGACCAGCACCAACACTAGTGAGAGACGGTAACAGGAGAGGGTACCGGAAGTGACCAGCACCAACACTAGTGAGAGACGGTGACAGGAGAGGGTACCGGAAGTGACCAGCACCAACACTAGTGAGAGACGGTGACAGGAGAGGGTACCGGAAGTGACCAGCACCAACACTAGTGAGAGACGGTGACAGGAGAGGGTACCGGAAGTGACCAGCACCAACACTAGTGAGAGACAGTGACAGGAGAGGGTACCGGAAGTGACCAGCACCAACACTAGTGAGAGACGGTGACAGGAGAGGGTACCGGAAGTGACCAGCACCAACACTAGTGAGAGACGGTGACAGGAGAGGGTACCGGAAGTGACCAGCACCAACACTAGTGAGAGACGGTAACAGGAGAGGGTACCGGAAGTGACCAGCACCAACACTAGTGAGAGACGGTGACAGGAGAGGGTACCGGAAGTGACCAGCACCAACACTAGTGAGAGACGGTGACAGGAGAGGGTACCGGAAGTGACCAGCACCAACACTAGTGAGAGACGGTGACAGGAGAGGGTACCGGAAGTGACCAGCACCAACACTAGTGAGAGACAGTGACAGGAGAGGGTACCGGAAGTGACCAGCACCAACACTAGTGAGAGACGGTGACAGGAGAGGGTACCGGAAGTGACCAGCACCAACACTAGTGAGAGACGGTGACAGGAGAGGGTACCGGAAGTGACCAGCACCAACACTAGTGAGAGACGGTGACAGGAGAGGGTACCGGAAGTGACCAGCACCAACACTAGTGAGAGACAGTGACAGGAGAGGGTACCGGAAGTGACCAGCACCAGCACTAGTGAGAGACGGTGACAGGAGAGGGTACCGGAAGTGACCAGCACCAACACTAGTGAGAGACGGTGACAGGAGAGGGTACCGGAAGTGACCAGCACCAACACTACCATAGCCAGAAAGATAAATATTATAGTATTAGAAAAAATCCCACAAGCATTGATATTGTAATAGCCTAAACGAAACGAAATTAACGTGACAATAATAAAAAATTCGGTAATATTCCGCTATGACATCTATAACTATAAATATATAAATATATGTATATATATTGTCAGTAATATAGAAATCACTGGCACTTATATCCTCTCCCACCTGGGACAACGTGTCCCTCTAAATTACAAGAGAAGGAAAACGGTACCATATAGAGGGGAGACTTCTTAAACGTTATGTAAAGGAAACAGGGCTCATTAAAATGAACTCATTAAAGGGGGAGACATCTGTGATAACAGGAAAGCCGGTCAGAGATATTCATCCCACATAGTTCTGAGGCAAACTCTGGTTCAACCTTCAGAAACTGCAGGGAAACAAAAATATAGGCCCTAATTCCTCAATGTGACCCTACATTTAAGACAGTCTGATGCATTCATATAAGAACCCAAATTTAAACTCTGTACTGTTGTCTTAACTAAAAAGGCATCTAATTTGAACAGCCCATTACTGATATTGTATAATGACTGCCTATCATGCTTAATAATTGCCAGTCTACAGTATTCCTGTCAAGCCAGGAGGAACAAGTAAAGATGACTCTTGCTTCCAGCCAGTTTGCTGGGTTATTACAACGTTTAATGTTTAATACGGTTGAAAGTCGCGCTCGACTCCTGTGCTATACGTATGAAATAACGGTGCTGGGACATTCTCACTTCCAGTGACTTTCCAGTTTGTCCCAAATAGGAGAGACTACAACAGTTGCAACAACTCTGTAGACACCACCAACACCTTGTTGTGGTACATTCTTTATCAAGATGCTTCTAACAGTCCGTGATTTTTTAAATACTTCTTGTATATTAAATCTTCTAAGAGCATTCGGAAGGATAGATAAATTCTGGTTATATGGGAGGACCAGCTCATTCTTGGTCTGAGGTGTTATCCTAGGTTCTGTCCTATAATAACTTTTCTTAGCTGCCAGCAAGACAGATTCCATAAACACTTTAGCATATCGCAGTTTCGCGCCAATGTCAAGTATTTTCCTAATTTCTTCATCTAGGAACTCCGGACTGCACACTCTATAGGCTCTCAGAAACATAGTAAGAAATACACTCCTTTTAACTTAAGTCTGATGGCTGGAGTACTAGTGAATGTATGAGCACACATTAGTGGCCTTACTGTATACTGTAAACTTAAACTTTCTGTCAACATGTCTAAGAATGGAAGTTTACAGTCCACCTCTTTTTCCACAGTGAACCACTGTACTCTGTATCACTGTACATACACTGTCACTGTACATGCACTGTGTTGTGAATAAGAATTTTTTTTTAAAGAACTTCAGAATGTGGCCTGTTACCATTTATTTCTTATGCAACAAGATTTTTGGATCCGAGTTATTTAAAGGTATTTTAGAGTCTAGGTAGGGGAAATAATTTCAACTGGGAAACTCCATAGAATAATATTCAAATTTATTAAACTATTTAAATACAATACTTTATCTTCTCTTTGTAGTTAATGTAACTTAATACTTTGTACAATAAATTTACCATATACATTTAGTTCAAAATCATGGAAATGTCACATTAATAAGGAAGTTTAATTATTCTTCCTGCAATTAAGTCTTCATTAACATTTACGTCTTTGTCTTAACAAGACTGTAAACTCAAAATACAAAAGGTACAAGATTTAACAAGACCTTTGAATCTGGCCATAAAGTATATGGATTACTGAACTGACCAAGAATATAAATATCAAAAGAATCTTTCTGAGTAATGAACAAACTGAGTCAGCTCTAGAGTACAATTCTCAAAACCATTCAAACTGTACACTGTAAGAGCCAATATACGATCAGTTGTCAGGGCTAGAGCAGGGAGCAGACTGACTACTTGCCAGTCTGTTGATGCGTCATCAGGTTGGATCAGCTGACCCAAACGTCAACCAGCCGGACATAAACAATTGAACAATTCACAGGATGGTTCCGAGACTTAAACTCTATATACACAAGAAATCCTACCTAACAATAATAATAAAATAATAGTGATAATAATAACAAAATAGTGATAATACCATGGTATTTTTCATATATTAACAGATAATAATATAACGCCGAAAGTCTCTATTTTAGCTATAAACGGGGACTTTCACGCTATAATATTAAGTGATGAACATATTCTCTTACAATAGTTAAATAACACAGGATGACCAATTTCGAAGATATAACACCCCCCCCCCCGTACGACAATAGGACGCAGTAGGGAGTTTGCAAGCGTCCTTGGTAATATCTCCTTTATAGTAAGCGTCCTCTTGGTAAATAAGGCATGTAGTACGACGGAAGAATGGAGAAGAAAGAACTCGATCAGCATGGTTATTTGCCAGAGGATGAGCTTTTGGAACAATGGCCGGAAGAACTATCTGGAGTGGCTTCCATCACAATTCGAGAATAGGAGTCTTGGACATGATTGTCAGGGTCATCCATGTGGACTTAATACTTCGTCCCATCAACGAAACGGTTTTCATAGTCATACTGTCAATATAAAAGAAAATCATTAACAAAAATATATAATATATATATAAATTAGGCTCTAAGAGTACTCATTTCTTAACTTTACATTTGAAGGTATACATTTTTTTTTTCAGGGGCGAGAAAGGGCATCAACAATTATGTTAAGGGATCCACTTAAGTGTTGAATACTAATCAGATAAGCTTGGATTCTCAGAGCCCACCTGAGGATCCGGGTATTCTTTGATTTCATAGAATTAATATAAATTAAAGGGTTGTGATCAGAAAATACCATAATTTTATGGGGGGAGGTTCCCAGATAAACGTCAAAATGTTCCAAAGATATTACTAGGGCAAGAGCTTCTTTCTCTATAGTGGCATAATTCTTTTGGTGACATTTCAACTTTGAAGAAAAATAAGATATAGGATGCAAAATATCAGTAGAGGGGGATTTCTGAAGTAACACCACCCCCACAGCATAACCGCTGGCATCGATGTGTAAATAGAAGGGTTGATTAAAGTCAGGACTTTTCAATACGGGTGACGAAGAAAGCAACCGCTTCAACCGATTAAAAGCTATCTCACAATCTTTCGTCCAGCAAAACTTCATCTTACTACTGGTTAACTCAGTAAGAGGAGATGCAACCTGAGAAAAATTAGGACAGAAACGTCGATAATAACCAGTCATTCCAAGGAACCTCTGTATAGACTTTCTATCTTGAGAGATAGGAAACTCAGCAATGGCCCTAACTTTTACATCAACAGGACGTACCTCACCCTGATCTATACGAAAACCGAGGTATTTAATCTTGGCTTGTCCAAACTGACACTTGGCTAAATTTATGGTGAAGTTGTATTTTTCTAACTTCTTAAATAAGGTTTCCAGGCGAATTAAATGTTGCTCCCACTCATTGCTATATATAACAAGATCTAGATATGCATCCACTCCTTCTAAATCACTGCTCAGCAGGTTCATCAGGCGCTGAAAGGTAGAAGCCGCGTTACACAACCCAAAGGGCATAACACGATAATTGAATAATCCGCCTTGTATAGTAAATGCGGATATTTCTTGGGCTCGCTGGGTAAGCAGCACTTGGTAATAGCCCCTTAATAAATCCAGGCGGGTGACATAGGCAGCTCCTGATACTCTGTCTATTAGATCATCAATACAGGGTAGTGGGAAACCATCTGGTACCGTGAGAGCATTAACCTTACGATAATCAGTGCACATTCTAGAAGTTCCATCAGGCTTGGGAACTAATATACAGGGCGAGGCCCACAGACTTTTACTCCGTTCTATGAGTCCATGGGGCAACAAAAATTCTACTTCTTTGTTTAATGTTTCTTGTTTGAGTGGACTTGCCCTATAAGGTGACTGCAAGGCTTTGCTCCTTGTACATCTATGTCGTGAATTCCCAATGTACAACACCTAGGGACGTCATCGAATAAAACCTCATAACGTAATGTCAAGTCTTTGATATCTTTTGCTTTCTTCAAATCAAGGTCCATAAGAAAGGTATCAAGAGATTGCAATGTCTCTGAATTTTTTAAACGTACTTCTATCGCTTTAGAGATGCTGGGCAGACTTACATTTTCAGTTTCAGCTGAAGGAAGAACTGCCGAAACTGGTACGATACTAGGGTGGTAAGCCTTAAGTTGGTTTATGTGATAAGTACGTTTTGCTTTTCTCTTTCCTGGAGTTTGTAGTACATAATTTACCTCATTGAGCCACTCAATCACTTCCAAAGGACCTTCGTATCTAGGTTGCAGAGCGTGTCCAGGTAAGAATTTCTGTGCCATCACACTGTCACCTGGTTTGAAGAAACGAGAGCATGTGTGTTTGTCATAACAATGCTTCATCTTGGATTGGGCCTTAGCTAAGTTTTTTGAGGCTAATTCCCTCAGTTGTGACAAACACTTTTGCATTAGAGTTGGAGTTGTTTTAAACGAGGGTTCTGATTTTCCGGTCCATGAATCTTATAGTACCGCGAGGGGGCTGCGTAATTGGTGTCTGTAAATTAATTAAAATGGACTAAACCCAGTGCTTTCTTGTTCGCTTTCCCTTAAGGTGAACAAGAGGAATAGTATTCCTTCGTCCCAATCTCTGGAAAACTGCTCGCAGTACACTCTCAACATTGATTTTAATGTTTGATGAAATCGTTCGAGGGCTCCTTGCGACTGAGGGTGATAAGCAACAGAAAATACGGACTTAATTCCGAGGCGAGATAAGGCATCACAAAACATCTTAGAGGTAAAATTTGAACCTTGATCGGATTGAATTATTCGGGGAATCCCCACCTGTGAGAAAATTTTTTGCAAAGCTCGAACAATGATGCGAGAATTAATTTTTCTCAAAGGGATAGCTTCCGGATATTGAGTAACGACATCCATAATTGTAAACAGATATTGATTCCCTTGTTTAGTCCTGGGTAACGGACCAACACAATCTATTATCAGGCGTGAGAAGGGCTCACCACTGATGGGAATCGGAATGAGGGGAACTGGTGGAGGTGTGTGTGAAGGTTTGCCGGTCACTTGGCAGACTTGACAACCTTTTAGATAGCTTTCCACAGTCTCCTTCATTCTGGGTCAATGAAAATGCTTGGCTATTTTGCCCAGCGTTTTCTTTACTCCCAAATGTCCTCCCATTGGACTATGGTGGGCGAAACTAATAGCCAATTCTCTAAAGGTGCTAGGTAGCACTACTAGATGTTTGCTGGTAGACAGATGATCGTCGGAAGACAAAAGAGACTTTTCCTTTCTCATTAATATACCATTAGCAAGATAGTAACAATTGTCCAGGTCTTGGGCGTCTTCTGTAATAGCTATCTCTCGTAATTTCTCTAGGGATGGATCAAGGAACTGATCCCTTATTAAATCTTCTTTCGATAGCATTTTAGTATCAGAATCTTGAAAAGGGCCGATCATAGAATATTTCAGATTTGAAGATCCGGGTTGTAAGGATCGGCTGAACAATAAATCGAGACCTAAATCTTCTCCTTCACTTAGGACTTCAGCTGACAAAGGATTTTGAGGCGCTCTAGACATTGCTCTAGTTATAACATTGAGAGGAAATAAGGTAGGAGCCTCTTTTCGAGCTTCTATGGCATAGTTAATGTCAGTAGAATTATCAACAACTAGAGGCTCTCAGCTTATACCTGGATAGTCTAGATCATTGCCTATGAGTAAGTCAATGCCCTGAATAGGAAAATTTTCACTGGATATACCTACCGACACAAAGCCAGTATAGGTTGGTGTTTGGATGTATATCCTGTGAAGAGGCACTCTTATAATGGCGCCTCCATAGGCTTCTAATAAGACATCTAGCTTTGTGCGAGTCATATCACTTACGGGAAGCATGTCCTGCTTCAACAATGTTAAATAGCTTCCAGTATCACGGAAGGAATTAATTTCAACTAATTGAGTCTCGTCTATTCCAACTTTCACTTCAGCAAAGTAGGGACTCATAGCTGAGTGAATATCTTTTTCTGAAACAGCTCTAGTATTGAGTCATCTAGAATGACTACTGATTCGTTCTTGTGAACCTTGTTCGGTACTAGGGTTCAGTTTCTTTTGAGTTGTCGATGAAGATATTACCTGAGTTGGGAAACGAAGTCGCTCGTTCCTGGTATCCCCCTCTAGCCAATAACAGTGTTTCCTTAAATGCCCTTTCTTATTACAATAAGTGCAGTTCAACTCACTGTTATGCCTTAGTGGTTTTGAACTTTTCCTAGAGTTAGATCTAAATTTATTATTAATGGGCGTGGAGGCATCATAGGAGGTCGGGCAAGGATTCTGTATGCGACGCATCTCTGTAAGATTGGATCGTCCTTTCTTAGGGGCATATTTATTCACTGTTTCCTTACTTTTTGTTTCGCCAATCATTTGTTGAGATATTTCATAATTATCGGCGAGCGAGGCTGTTTCTAGTATATTTACTATGGGCCAACTAATCAAATACCTATGCAAGTCTTCTGGTAAATTATTATAGAAATCCTCATGCAGGATCAATTGGAAAAGACTTTCCATAGATTTACAGTTAGAAGCTCTACACCATCTCTCAAAAGCGATTTTTCACGTGCAAAATCTACATACGACTGATTATTATTATTATAATCAAGGGGGAAGCGCTAAACCCGGAGGATTATACAGCTACATACAACTGAGTTGGCTGGCATTTTAATGCTCTAAAGGTTTTTTGATAACTTACTGGGAGGAGATCATAAGCCTCTAGGATAGTCTTCTTAACAAAATCATAATCCACATATTTCTCAAAAGGTAACATAGCCGTACAACTTTGAGCTTTACCAGACAACGAAGTATGCAATAAGGTTGCCCAGTGTTGTCGGGGCCAGCGCATAGCACGTGCTTGATTCTCAAAGACTTCAAAATAAGTATCTAAATCTCCATCATTAAACCTTGGAACCATAGATGCAGCTTTTTGTATATTGAAAGAATCATTTGAGGATTCAGTACATCTTTCACTCACATTTCCTTGTTGTTGTCTTATGTAGCGGAGCGTTTCCCTTTGAAAGTCTTCTTCA
This sequence comes from Cherax quadricarinatus, assembly GCF_038502225.1. Classification (NCBI taxonomy): domain Eukaryota; kingdom Metazoa; phylum Arthropoda; class Malacostraca; order Decapoda; family Parastacidae; genus Cherax; species Cherax quadricarinatus. Next base: position 24,374,272 of record NC_091353.1, read on the forward strand.
TTTAATTTACGCTGAGCCTCAATTTGAGCAGTCTGTAAAATAAATAGTCTCTCTAATTTCTCAAACTGACTTTGAGAAATATGCCCCGATGATATCGAAAATGAGGGAATTGAACTGGCGGTATGTGGATATCCTTTGGACGTGCACCTTGGTGAGGGACAGGCTGACCATTAATAGGAATTCCTTCAGTAACGGGCGAATGCCGAACAGCGGCTGCACCCTGCAGTACTTCATCTACTTTACTAGAGGCCAAAGCGGGACCTAATCTATCTGATTCAATTTCAAGATCAACTCTTTGAAATTGTTCTTCTAATACTTCGAATCTCGACTGGTAGCTTACTTGAGAAACTAAACTTTCAGAGTCAGAATCTCCTGCTACATGATGGTTAGAGGCCCCTGGAAACAATTTGTTTCTAATTATTGCCCTTACGGTATTGGCTGCGTAATATCTATCGTATGGCACTCCCAATTTACGGGCTATCTGCCAGCACGTTTGAAGTTTCAAGGAGTCCAGCTTTGACAATGTTAAATCTTCAAATAACTCTTTAATGTGATCTTCCATGATCAATATTTTGAAATTAACTAAAGATAAATTCCCAGTATATAACTTTAATATTGTTCTTTTGATCAATATCTTAGAACAACAGAGATCCCGGACGGGTACCCCATTTGTTGCGAATAAGAATTTTTTTAAAGAACTTCAGAATGTGGCCTGTTACCATTTATTTCTTATGCAACAAGATTTTTGGATCCGAGTTATTTAAAGGTATTTTAGAGTCTAGGGGAAATAATTTCAACTGGGAAACTCCATAGAATAATATTCAAATTTATTAAAGTATTTAAATACAATACTTTATCTTCTCTTTGTAGTTAATGTAACTTAATACTTTGTACAATAAATTTACCATATACATTTAGTTCAAAATCATGGAAATGTCACATTAATAAGGAAGTTTAATTATTCTTCCTGCAATTAAGTCTTCATTAACATTTACGTCTTTGTCTTAACAAGACTGTAAACTCAAAATACAAAAGGTACAAGATTTAACAAGACCTTTGAATCTGGCCATAAAGTATATGGATTACTGAACTGACCAAGAATATAAATATCAAAAGAATCTTTCTGAGTAATGAGGAACAAACTGAGTCAGCTCTAGAGTCCAATTCTCAAAACCATTCAAACTGTACACTGTAAGAGCCAATATACGATCAGTTGTCAGGGCTAGAGCAGGGAGCAGACTGACTACTTGCCAGTCTGTTGACGTGTCGTCAGGTTGGATCAGCTGACCCAAACATCAGCCAGCCGGACATAAACAATTGAACAATTCACAGGATGGTTCCGAGACTTAAACTCTATATACACAAGAAATCCTACCTAACAATAATAATAAAATAGTGATAATAATAACAAAATAGTGATAATACCATGGTATTTTTCATATATTAACAGATAATATAACGCCGAAAGTCTCTATTTTAGCTATAAACGGGGACTTTCACGCTATAATATTAAGTGATGAACATATTCTCTTACAATAGTTAAATAACACAGGATGACCAATTTCGAAGATATAACACACTGTATCACTGCACACTGTCACTGTACATTGTATCACTGCATGCACTGTCACTGTACACTTTTAATGTACACTGTACACTATCACTGTATCACTGTACACTGTATCACTGTACACTGGATCACTGTACATACACTATCACTGTACACTGTATCACTGTTTACCTGGAGTTTACCTGGAGAGAGTTCCGGGGGTAAACGCCCCCTCGGCCCGGTCTGTGACCAGGCCTCCTGGTGGATCAGAGCCTGATCAACCAGGCTGTTATTGCTGGCTGCACGCAGTCCAACGTACGAACCACAGCCCGGCTGGTCAGGTACCGACTTTAGGTGTTTGTCCAGTGCCAGCTTGAAGACTGCCAGGGGTCTGTTGGTAATCCCCCTTATGTATGTTGGGAGGCAGTTGAACAGTCTCGGGCCCCTGACACTTATTGTATTGTCTCTTAACGTGCTAGTGACACCCCTGCTTTTCATTGGGGGGATGTTGCATCGTCTGCCAAGTCTTTTGCTTTCGTAGTGAGTGATTTTCGTGTTCAAGTTTGGTACTAGTCCCTCTAGGATTTTCCAGGTGTATATAATCATGTATCTCTCCCACCTGCGTTCCAGGGAGCACAGGATCAGGAACTTCAAGCGCTCCCAGTAATTGAGGTGTTTTATCTCCGTTATGTGTGCCGTGAAGGTTCTCTGTACATTTTCTAGGTCAGCAATTTCACCTGCCTTGAAAGGTGCTGTTAGTGTGCAGCAATATTCCAGCCTAGATAGAACAAGCGACCTGAAGAGTGTCATCATGGGCTTGGCATCCCTAGTTTTGAAGGTTCTCATTATCCATCCTGTCATTTTTCTAGCAGATGCGATTGATACAATATTATGGTCCTTGAAAGTGAGATCCTCCGACATGATCACTCCCAGGTCTTTGACGTTGGTTTTTTCGCTCTATTTTGTGGAAGGAATTTGTTTTGTACTCTGATGAAGATTTAATTTCCTCATGTTTACCATATCGGAGTAATTGAAATTTCTCATCGTTGAACTTCATATTGTTTTCTGCAGCCCATTGAAAGATTTGGTTGATGTCCGCCTGGAGCCTTGCAGTGTTTGCAATGGAAGACACTGTCATGCAGATTCGGGTGTCATCTGCAATGGAAGACACGGTGCTGTGGCTGACATCCTTGTCTATGTCAGTTATGAAGATGAGAAACAAGATGGGAGCGAGTACTGTGCCTTGTGGAACAGAGCTTTTCACCGTAGCCGCCTCAGACTTTACTCTGTTGACTACTACTCTTTGTGTTCTGTTTGTGAGGAAATTATAGATCCATCTACCAACTTTTCCTGTTATTCCTTTAGCACGCATTTTGTGCGCCATTACAACATGGTCACACTTGTCGAAAGCTTTTGCAAAGTCTGTATATATTACATCTGCATTCTTTTTGTCTTCTAGTGCATCTAGGACCTTGTCGTAGTGATCCAGTAGTTGGGACAGACAGGAGTGACCTGCTCTAAACCCATGTTGCCCTGGGTTGTGTAACTGATGGGTATCTAGATGGGTGGCGATCTTGCTTCTTAGAACCCTTTCAAAGATTTTTATGATATGGGATGTTAGTGCTATCGGTTTGTAGTTCTTTGCTTTGCTGCCCCCTTTGTGGAGTTGGGCTATGTCTGTTGTTTTTAGTAACTGTGGGACGACCCCCGTGTCCATGCTCCATAGGATGGTAAAAGCTCGTGATAGGGACTTCTTGCAGTTCTTGATGAACACAGAGTTCCATGAGTCTGACCCTGGGGCAGAGTGCATGGGCATGTCATTTATCCCCTGTTCAAAGTCATTTGGCGTCAGGATAACACTAGATAGGCTTGTGTTAACCAAATTCTGTGGCTCATAAAAAATTCATTTTGATCTTTGACTCTCAGCCTGGTTAGCGGCTTGCTAAAAACTGAGTCATATTGGGACTTGAGTAGCTCACTCATTTCCTTGCTGTCATCTGTGTAGGACCCATCTTGTTTAAGTAGGGGCCCAATACTGGACGTTGTTCTCGACTTTGATTTGGCATAAGAAAAGAAATACTTTGGATTTCTTTCGATTTCATTTATGGCTTTTAGTTCTTCCCGCGATTCCTGACTCCTATAAGATTCCTTTAGCTTAAGTTCGATGTTTGATATTTCTTTGACCAGATATATTGGCCTCTTTTATCCGCTCTGTTATTCTTTTCCGTCGCCTGTAAAGGAAGCTCCTGTCTCTCCATTTTACATCTACTCCTTTTTCTTAAAGGAATAAGCCTTGTGCATACATCGAGTGCCACCGAGTTAATCTGTTCTAGGCATAAGTTGGGGTCTGTGTTGCTTAGTCTATCTTCCCAGCTTATATCGTTTAGGACTTGATTTACTTGGTCCCACTTTATGTTCTTGTTATTGAAGTTGAATTTGGTGAATGCTCCCTCGTGACTGATCTCATTTTGTCGGTCTGGGGCTCCACGCATACATGTCCGAACCTTGATTATGTTGTGATCTGAGTATATTGTTTTTGATATGGTGACGTTTCGTATCAGATCATCATTGTTAGTGAAGATGAGGTCTAGTGTATTCTCCAGTCTAGTAGGCTCTATTATTTGCTGGTTTAATAAATCCCTTTATCGTGCTTGGCCGGGAAAATTCGGTATTACGTGTTTTGGGGGCGTGTCATACTCCGTGCCCCGCGCGGCCAGCTTCCCGTTCTTTAGTTCCAACCAATCACAAGCCTTCCCTGAGTCTCTTCAGCTAAGTACAGTTCGCTTCTGCCGCCTTCCCATTGGTTGAGAGATCAAAATATAAACACTGGTGGCTTGGCTCCGCCCACACACCCATTTTTCCCTCCACCCTTACTAATCTACTCTTGGATTATACATTCTACAATGTCGGTAAGTATTGATTGTTGTGTTTAGTGCTTACATGAATAGTTTAGGCATATTTTGATATATACCTGAAGTCCGTGTGAAGCATAATATGAGTGTAGCATGCAGTTGAAAAAAGTGCAAACATTTAATACCGAATTATTTCAGTCTTGCACGAGTTTCCGGGAATGTCCAATTTTAGTCAAATAAATATTTATAAAAAAATTTCAATTGCATATATGAACTCTGTAGTGGTCTGGATCTATACAGGAGGTTTCTATTGTCCTTCCAGATCAATGAGAAGTTGTTTTATGGGGAGCAGTCCACCAGCAGGTCGAGGTATGTCTGCGTTTCTGAAGAGAGTGACTCAGAAGCAGAGGTAGATGAACCAGAATTGCTGGATAGTGGTGATGAATACTTGCCACCGGATGCACAGGTGTCAAGTGATGATGAGGAGGAAGAAAGGCCAGCCAAAAAACAGAAATTAGTGAAGAAAAAGTAAGGTATTACGATTGCAACTATTGCAGCCACTCGAAGAAATTGGTCACATCCTCATTCCAGTGTTCTGTATGCAAAGTAAATCTGGATAAAGAGTGATAGAAATTGCTTCAGCGACTACCATACCATCAATTAGCAATATAGAATAATTGGTCATCCAAATGAATCTCAGGAATATAGGGATTGAAAGTTGCATCCCTTTGCAATTTGTCATTGTTGAGATTTGCTTCCTTTTTATATTTTTGTAACAATTAAAAAATGTTTTGATTCAAGTTCCATTTATGTTTTTTATATTGTCTGTTTGTATATTAAATTTAAAAAATTGTTTTGGTGTGTTTTATTAACAATTGCAAGTTTTGCAACATAAAATTTTTTATCACTTTGTCGGGCGCAGCCGGATATTTTCGGTCTCCGGAGATTAGCAATTGCTCGAAAACTAACCATCAGAAATCAATTTATATGGGATCATTGAACTTGTATTGAGTTACTCTATCCACCATAGGGAGTTCAGTTCGAATTTCAAATTTTCGGACCCCTTGCCTGATGAAGGGCTAAGTTGAATTTTGTGCAGTGATTTAAAAGATCGTGTGTGTGTGTGAGTTCTCGTCACAGCTGCCTCCTGGTGTTATCACTGCAACAACATTATTTGCTATATTCCTCCATTTTAGGTACCTCAGGTTGAAATCCCCCAGGAGCAAGATGTTTGGGGCAGGAGCTGGCAGATTTTCCAGACAGTGGTCAATTTTTGACAGCTGTTCCTGGAATTGCTGGGACGTTGCATATGGAGGCTTGTAGACTACCACAATGACTAGTTCCATAGTCAGGAACTATGATAGTTCCTGACTATGGAACTGAACATCTCCAGGCTGAGGGACTGACAACCTTAAATCTACGACTTTAAGGGTGATGGACTGATTACATCGTCTTCACATCTCTAATATTCCTGCCTACTTTCTGTATTCGACTGAAGAAGCCTACTGTGTAAGCGAAACGTTTCGGAATAAAGTTGCCTAACTGTTGCCTATGTGTCTTACATACCAACCTGTCGGTATTGTATACCATTTTGATATTCAGCTCCTACAATGACGAACGGTCGAGACCTCAACCCTTATTTACAGCCTGAAGGTTTATAGTTCACTGAATCTAGCTTTTCTAGTTTTTTTTTCCGTCTCCGCCACAACAAATGCTATATTATCACTATAGTTGACTGGTGGAATTATTGGAGGAAATACGCTTTTTTTGCAGTAATATTTGCTTCTCATTGTGTATATTGCGACCGCAAGTAACTACAGGTTATATGAATTTCACTGTATACGTCTGGTATTTCAAGAATGAGAAAAAAACTAATGAAAGTCACTCCATTCCACTGAGTACCATTATATTACTGATTAGTTGCTACTACAACACTGTATTCTCCTATTCACTGGTATCACTAGATTATATGCGAGGTACACTAGCAGGCCAGGAAGATTATATGCAAGGTACACTAGCAGGCCAGGAAGATTATATGCCAGGTACACTAGCAGGCTAGGAAGATTATATGCGAGGTACACTAGCAAGCTAGGAAGATTATATGCGAGGTACACTAGCAGGCCAGGAAGATTATATGCGAGGTACACTAGCAGGCTAGGAAGATTATATGTGAGGTACAATAGCAGGCTAGGAAGATTATATGCGAGGTACACTAGCAGGCCAAGAAGATTATATGCCAGGTATACTAGCAGGCCAGGAAGATTATATGCCAGGTACATTAGCAGGCCAGGAAGATTATATGCCAGGTACACTAGCAGGCTAGGAAGATTATATGCGAGGTACACTAGCAGGCCAGGAAGATTATATGCGAGGTACACTAGCAGGCTAGGAAGATTATATGCGAGGTACACTAGCAGGCTAGGAAGATTATATGCCAGGTACACTAGCAGGCCAGGAAGATTATATGCGAGGTACACTAGCAGGCTAGGAAGATTATATGCCAGGTACACTAGCAGGCCAGGAAGATTATATGCCAGGTACACTAGCAGGCCAGGAAGATTATATGCCAGGTACACTAGCAGGCTAGGAAGATTATATGCCAGGTACACTAGCAGGCTAGGAAGATTATATGCGAGGTACACTAGCAGGCCAGGAAGATTATATGCCAGGTACACTAGCAGGCCAGGAAGATTATATGCCAGGTACACTAGCAGGCCAGGAAGATTATATGCCAGGTACACTAGCAGGCCAGGAAGATTATGTGCGAGGTACACTAGCAGGCTAGGAAGATTACATGCGAGGTACACTAGCAGGCCAGGAAGATTATATGCAAGGTACACCAGCAGGCCAGGAAGATTATATGCAAGGTACACTAGCAGGCCAGGAAGATTATATGCGAGGTACACTAGCAGGCCAGGAAGATTATATGCAAGGTACACTAGCAGGCCAGGAAGATTATATGCCAGGTACACTAGCAGGCTAGGAAGATTATATGCGAGGTACACTAGCAAGCTAGGAAGATTATATGCGAGGTACACTAGCAGGCCAGGAAGATTATATGCGAGGTACACTAGCAGGCTAGGAAGATTATATGTGAGGTACAATAGCAGGCTAGGAAGATTATATGCGAGGTACACTAGCAGGCCAAGAAGATTATATGCCAGGTATACTAGCAGGCCAGGAAGATTATATGCCAGGTACATTAGCAGGCCAGGAAGATTATATGCCAGGTACACTAGCAGGCTAGGAAGATTATATGCGAGGTACACTAGCAGGCCAGGAAGATTATATGCGAGGTACACTAGCAGGCTAGGAAGATTATATGCGAGGTACACTAGCAGGCTAGGAAGATTATATGCCAGGTACACTAGCAGGCCAGGAAGATTATATGCGAGGTACACTAGCAGGCTAGGAAGATTATATGCCAGGTACACTAGCAGGCCAGGAAGATTATATGCCAGGTACACTAGCAGGCCAGGAAGATTATATGCCAGGTACACTAGCAGGCTAGGAAGATTATATGCCAGGTACACTAGCAGGCTAGGAAGATTATATGCGAGGTACACTAGCAGGCCAGGAAGATTATATGCCAGGTACACTAGCAGGCCAGGAAGATTATATGCCAGGTACACTAGCAGGCCAGGAAGATTATGTGCGAGGTACACTAGCAGGCTAGGAAGATTACATGCGAGGTACACTAGCAGGCCAGGAAGATTATATGCAAGGTACACCAGCAGGCCAGGAAGATTATATGCGAGGTACACTAGCAGGCCAGGAAGATTATATGCGAGGTACACTAGCAGGCCAGGAAGATTATATGCAAGGTACACTAGCAGGCCAGGAAGATTATATGCCAGGTACACTAGCAGGCTAGGAAGATTATATGCGAGGTACACTAGCAAGCTAGGAAGATTATATGCGAGGTACACTAGCAGGCCAGGAAGATTATATGCGAGGTACACTAGCAGGCTAGGAAGATTATATGTGAGGTACAATAGCAGGCTAGGAAGATTATATGCGAGGTACACTAGCAGGCCAAGAAGATTATATGCCAGGTATACTAGCAGGCCAGGAAGATTATATGCCAGGTACATTAGCAGGCCAGGAAGATTATATGCCAGGTACACTAGCAGGCTAGGAAGATTATATGCGAGGTACACTAGCAGGCCAGGAAGATTATATGCGAGGTACACTAGCAGGCTAGGAAGATTATATGCGAGGTACACTAGCAGGCTAGGAAGATTATATGCCAGGTACACTAGCAGGCCAGGAAGATTATATGCGAGGTACACTAGCAGGCTAGGAAGATTATATGCCAGGTACACTAGCAGGCCAGGAAGATTATATGCCAGGTACACTAGCAGGCCAGGAAGATTATATGCCAGGTACACTAGCAGGCTAGGAAGATTATATGCCAGGTACACTAGCAGGCTAGGAAGATTATATGCGAGGTACACTAGCAGGCCAGGAAGATTATATGCCAGGTACACTAGCAGGCCAGGAAGATTATATGCCAGGTACACTAGCAGGCCAGGAAGATTATATGCCAGGTACACTAGCAGGCCAGGAAGATTATGTGCGAGGTACACTAGCAGGCTAGGAAGATTACATGCGAGGTACACTAGCAGGCCAGGAAGATTATATGCAAGGTACACCAGCAGGCCAGGAAGATTATATGCGAGGTACACTAGCAGGCCAGGAAGATTATATGCGAGGTACACTAGCAGGCCAGGAAGATTATATGCAAGGTACACTAGCAGGCCAGGAAGATTATATGCCAGGTACACTAGCAGGCTAGGAAGATTATATGCGAGGTACACTAGCAAGCTAGGAAGATTATATGCGAGGTACACTAGCAGGCCAGGAAGATTATATGCGAGGTACACTAGCAGGCTAGGATGATTATATGCGAGGTACAATAGCAGGCTAGGAAGATTATATGCGAGGTACACTAGCAGGCCAAGAAGATTATATGCCAGGTATACTAGCAGGCCAGGAAGATTATATGCCAGGTACATTAGCAGGCCAGGAAGATTATATGCCAGGTACACTAGCAGGCTAGGAAGATTATATGCGAGGTACACTAGCAGGCCAGGAAGATTATATGCGAGGTACACTAGCAGGCTAGGAAGATTATATGCGAGGTACACTAGCAGGCTAGGAAGATTATATGCCAGGTACACTAGCAGGCCAGGAAGATTATATGCGAGGTACACTAGCAGGCTAGGAAGATTATATGCCAGGTACACTAGCAGGCCAGGAAGATTATATGCCAGGTACACTAGCAGGCCAGGAAGATTACATGCCAGGTACACTAGCAGGCTAGGAAGATTATATGCCAGGTACACTAGCAGGCTAGGAAGATTATATGCGAGGTACACTAGCAGGCCAGGAAGATTATATGCCAAGTACACTAGCAGGCCAGGAAGATTATATGCCAGGTACACTAGCAGGCCAGGAAGATTATATGCCAGGTACACTAGCAGGCCAGGAAGATTATGTGCGAGGTACACTAGCAGGCTAGGAAGATTACATGCGAGGTACACTAGCAGGCCAGAAAGATTATATGCAAGGTACACCAGCAGGCCAGGAAGATTATATGCCAGGTACACTAGCAGGCTAGGAAGATTATATGTGAGGTACACTAGCAAGCTAGGAAGATTATATGCGGTGTACACTAGCAGGCCAGGAAGATTATATACGAGGTACACTAGCAGGCCAGGAAGATTATATGCCAGGTACACTAGCAGGCCAGGAAAATTATATGCGAGGTACACTAGCAGGCTAGGAAGATTATATGCGAGGTACACTAGCAGGCCAGGAAGATTATATGCGAGGTACACTAGCAGGCTAGGAAGATTATATGCGAGGTACACTAGCAGGCTAGGAAGATTATATGCGAGGTACAATAGCAGGCTAGGAAGATTATATGCCAGGTACACTAGCAGGCCAGGAAAATTATATGCGAGGTACACTAGCAGGCCAGGAAGATTATATGCCAGGTACACTAGCAGGCCAGGAAGATTATATGCGAGGTACACTAGCAGGCCAGGAAGATTATATGCTAGGTACACTAGCAGGCTAGGAAGATTATATGCCAGGTACACTAGCAGGCCAGGAAGATTATATGCGAGGTACACTACAAGGTACACTACAAGGTACCACTACAAGGTACCACTACAAGGTACACTACACTGCGAGGTACATACACTGTATCACTGTATATACACTATCACTGTACATACACTGTCACTGTACATTGTATCACTATACATACACTGTATCACTGTACATACACTGTATAACTGGACATACATTGTATCACTGTACATACACTGCATCACTGTGCATACAATGTATCACTGTACATACATTTTATCACTGTACATACATTGTATCACTGTACATTGTATCACTGTACGTACACTGTATCACTATACATACACTGTATCACTGTATATACACTGTATCACGGTACATACACTGTATCACTGTATATACACTGTATCACGGTACATACAGTGTATCACTGTATATACACTGTATCACGGTACATACACTGTATCACTGTACATTGTATCACTGTACGTACACTGTATCACTATACATACAGTGTATCACTGTACATACATTGTATCACTGTACATACACTATCACTGTACATACACTGTATCACGGTACATACAGTGTATCACTGTACATACACTGTATCACTGTACATACACTGTATCACTATACATACACTGTATCACTGTACATACACTGTACCACTGTACATACACTATCACTGTACATACACTGTATCACTTTACTTGCACTGTATCACGGTACATTGTATCACTGTGCATACATTGTATCACTGTACATACACTGTATCACTGTACATACACTGTATCACGGTACATACAGTGTATCACTGTACATACATTGTATCACTGTACATACACTGTATCACTATACATACACTGTATCACTGTACATACACTGTATCACGGTACATACAGTGTATCACTGTACATACACTGTATCACTGTACATACACTGTATCACTATACATACACTGTATCACTGTACATACACTGTACCACTGTACATACACTGTATCACTGTACATACAGTGTATCACTGTACATACACTGTATCACTGTACATACACTGTATCACTGTACATACAGTGTATCACTGTACATACACTGTACCACTGTACATACACTGTATCACTGTACATACACTGTACCACTGTACATACACTGTATCACTGTACATACACTGTATCACGGTACATTGTATCACTGTACATACACTGTACCACTGTACATACACTGTATCACTGTACATACAGTGTATCACTGTACATACACTGTATCACGGTACATTGTATCACTGTACATACACTGTACCACTGTACATACACTGTATCACTGTACATACAGTGTATCACTGTACATACACTGTATCACGGTACATTGTATCACTGTACATACACTGTACCACTGTACATACACTGTATCACTGTACATACACTGTATCACTGTACATACAGTGTATCACTGTACATACACTGTACCACTGTACATACAGTGTATCACTGTACATACACTGTACCACTGTACATACACTGTATCACGGTACATACACTGTATCACTGTACATACACTGTACCACTGTACATACACTGTATCACGGTACATACACTGTATCACTGTACATACACTGTACCACTGTACATACACTGTATCACGGTACATACACTGTATCACTGTACATACACTGTATCACTGTACATACACTGTATCACTGTACATACACTGTATCACGGTACATACACTGTATCACTGTACATACACTGTATCACGGTACATACACTGTATCACTGTACATACACTGTACCACTGTACATACACTGTATCACTGTACATACACTGTATCACGGTACATACACTGTACCACTGTACATACACTGTATCACGGTACATACACTGTATCACTGTACATACACTGTACCACTGTACATACACTGTATCACGGTACATACACTGTATCACTGTACATACACTGTACCACTGTACATACATTGTATCACTGTACATACACTGTACCACTGTACATACACTGTATCACGGTACATACACTGTATCACTGTACATACAGTGTATCACTGTACATACACTATCACTGTATAAACACTGATGAAGCAGAGTGTTGCTACTGGTGGTTGACTGGTCCATGTATCCATCACAGTCTGAGTGATCCGCCACCTGGTTTGTGTAGAGCCTTCTTAAGGTTTGTTACTACTTAAAGTTGTGGTAAATAAAGCTTCTTGTGGTCTACAAAGTCTCGGTATAAGACGTCTGAATCAAGGCACCATCCTGCAACACAAACATTGCTTTCTACTTGAAAAAAGTGAGGTACCTGGTGGGTCCTGTGGATGAACAACACGTTATGAAATTCCTCGGAGGACACTGACGGAGAGAGCTCACGGGGGTGATAGCATATGTGATCTTTGGGTGCTCCGTGGCCTGGTGGGAGAAGCTCTCGCTTCACACTGTGAGAGTCAGAGTTCGATTCCCGGCGAGGGTTCAAACATTGGGCGTCTTTAGTTACACCTGTAGTCTATGTTCACCCATCAGTTTAAAATGGTACCTGGATGTTAGTGGACTGGTGTGGGTCGCATCCTGGGACAAAACTGACCTAATTTGCGGGAACTGCTCTGCATAACAATGGCCTTTCTATACAGTAGTATGTCAGCCAAAACTGTATACCTTGTATGTGTACTTGTGGAAATAGAGATATATTCCAGATTACTTATCAGATGCTGAGGAAAGACGGAGAGCAGAGGAGGAGGAGGACTGTATGACCCTTGTGGGTTTATAGCGCTTAGTATTGATTGTTGCAGTAGTAATTAAGAGGAGGTGGGTGGTTGGGTAGCATGTGTCATGTGACTTATCACTGTTGAGTGTGTGCATAGTGTAGCATGGTACTGGTACCTCACTGCTAGTGAACTGCTGGTACTGGTACCTCACTGCTAGTGAACTGCTGGTACTGGTACCGCACTGGTAGTGAACTGCTGGTACTGGTACCTCACTGCTAGTGAACTGCTGGTACTGGTACCTCACTGGTAGTGAACTGCTGGTACTGGTACCTCACTGCTAGTGAACTGCTGGTACTGGTACCTCACTGGTAGTGAACTGCTGGTACTGGTACCTCACTGCTAGTGAACTGCTGGTACTGGTACCTTACTGGTAGTGAACTGCTGGTACTGGTACCTCACTGCTAGTGAACTGCTGGTACTGGTACCTCACTGGTAGTGAACTGCTGGTACTGGTACCTCACTGCTAGTGAACTGCTGGTACTGGTACCTCACTGGTAGTGAACTGCTGGTACTGGTACCTCACTGCTAGTGAACTGCTGGTACTGGTACCTCACTGGTAGTGAACTGCTGGTACTGGTACCTCACTGCTAGTGAACTGCTGGTACTGGTACCTCACTGGTAGTGAACTGCTGGTACTGGTACCTCACTGCTAGTGAACTGCTGGTACTGGTACCTCACTGCTAGTGAACTGCTGGTACTGGTACCTCACTGGTAGTGAACTGCTGGTACTGGTACCTCACTGCTAGTGAACTGCTGGTACTGGTACCTTACTGGTAGTGAACTGCTGGTACTGGTACCTCACTGCTAGTGAACTGCTGGTACTGGTACCTCACTGGTAGTGAACTGCTGGTACTGGTACCTCACTGCTAGTGAACTGCTGGTACTGGTACCTTACTGGTAGTGAACTGCTGGTACTGGTACCTCACTGCTAGTGAACTGCTGGTACTGGTACCTCACTGGTAGTGAACTGCTGGTACTGGTACCTCACTGCTAGTGAACTGCTGGTACTGGTACCTCACTGGTAGTGAACTGCTGGTACTGGTACCTCACTGCTAGTGAACTGCTGGTACTGGTACCTTACTGGTAGTGAACTGCTGGTACTGGTACCTCACTGCTAGTGAACTGCTGGTACTGGTACCTCACTGGTAGTGAACTGCTGGTACTGGTACCTCACTGCTAGTGAACTGCTGGTACTGGTACCTTACTGGTAGTGAACTGCTGGTACTGGTACCTCACTGCTAGTGAACTGCTGGTACTGGTACCTCACTGGTAGTGAACTGCTGGTACTGGTACCTCACTGCTAGTGAACTGCTGGTACTGGTACCTCACTGGTAGTGAACTGCTGGTACTGGTACCTCACTGGTAGTGAACTGCTGGTACTGGTACCTCACTGCTAGTGAACTGCTGGTACTGGTACCTCACTGGTAGTGAACTGCTGGTACTGGTACCTCACTGCTAGTGAACTGCTGGTACTGGTACCTTACTGGTAGTGAACTGCTGGTACTGGTACCTCACTGCTAGTGAACTGCTGGTACTGGTACCTCACTGGTAGTGAACTGCTGGTACTGGTACCTCACTGCTAGTGAACTGCTGGTACTGGTACCTTACTGGTAGTGAACTGCTGGTACTGGTACCTCACTGCTAGTGAACTGCTGGTACTGGTACCTCACTGGTAGTGAACTGCTGGTACTGGTACCTCACTGCTAGTGAACTGCTGGTACTGGTACCTCACTGGTAGTGAACTGCTGGTACTGGTACCTCACTGCTAGTGAACTGCTGGTACTGGTACCTTACTGGTAGTGAACTGCTGGTACTGGTACCTCACTGCTAGTGAACTGCTGGTACTGGTACCTCACTGCTAGTGAACTGCTGGTACTGGTACCTTACTGGTAGTGAACTGCTGGTACTGGTACCTCACTGCTAGTGAACTGCTGGTACTGGTACCTCACTGGTAGTGAACTGCTGGTACTGGTACCTCACTGCTAGTGAACTGCTGGTACTGGTACCTCACTGCTAGTTAACTGCTGGTACTGGTACCTTACTGGTAGTGAACTGCTGGTACTGGTACCTCACTGGTAGTGAACTGCTGGTACTGGTACCTCACTGGTAGTGAACTGCTGGTACTGGTACCTCACTGCTAGTGAACTGCTGGTACTGGTACCTCACTGCTAGTGAACTGGTACTGGTACCTCACTGCTAGTGAACTGCTGGTACTGGTACCTCACTGCTAGTGAACTGCTGGTACTGGTACCTCACTGGTAGTGAACTGCTGGCACTGGTACCTCACTGCTAGTGAACTGCTGGTACTGGTACCTCACTGCTAGTGAACTGCTGGTACTGGTACCTCACTGGTAGTGAACTGCTGGTACTGGTACCTCACTGCTAGTGAACTGCTGGTACTGGTACCTCACTGGTAGTGAACTGCTGGTACTGGTACCTCACTGCTAGTGAACTGCTGGTACTGGTACCTCACTGCTAGTGAACTGGTACTGGTACCTCACTGATAGTGAACTGCTGGAACTGGTACCTCACTGGTAGTGAACTGCTGGTACTGGTACCTCACTGCTAGTGAACTGCTGGTACTGGTACCTCACTGATAGTGAACTGCTGGTACTGGTACCTCACTGCTAGTGAACTGCTGGTACTGGTACCTCACTGCTAGTGAACTGCTGGTACTGGTACCTCACTGCTAGTGAACTGCTGGTACTGGTACCTCACTGCTAGTGAACTGCTGGTACTGGTACCTCCCTGCTAGTGAACTGCTGGTACTGGTACCTCACTGCTAGTGAACTGCTGGTAGTGGTACCTCACTGATAGTGAACTGCTGGAACTGGTACCTCACTGGTAGTGAACTGCTGGTACTGGTACCTCACTGCTAGTGAACTGCTGGTACTGGTACCTCACTGATAGTGAACTGCTGGAACTGGTACCTCACTGGTAGTGAACTGCTGGTGCTGGTACCTCACTGCTAGTGAACTGCTGGTACTGGTACCTCACTGGTAGTGAACTGCTGGAACTGGTACCTCACTGGTAGTGAACTGCTGGAACTGGTACCTCACTGGTAGTGAACTGCTGGAACTGGTACCTCACTGGTAGTGAACTGCTGGAACTGGTACCTCACTGCTAGTGAACTGCTGGTGCTGGTACCTCACTGCTAGTGAACTGCTGGTACTGGTACCTCACTGGTAGTGAACTGCTGGAACTGGTACCTCACTGGTAGTGAACTGCTGGAACTGGTACCTCACTGGTAGTGAACTGCTGGAACTGGTACCTCACTGCTAGTGAACTGCTGGTACTGGTACCTCACTGGTAGTGAACTGGTACTGGTACCTCACTCGTAGTGAACTGCTGGTGCTGGTACCTCACTGATAGTGAACTGCTGGTACTGGTACCTCACTGGTAGTGAACTGCTGGTGCTGGTACCTCACTGGTAGTGAACTGCTGGTGCTGGTACCTCACTGGTAGTGAACTGCTGGAACTGGTACCTCACTGGTAGTGAACTGCTGGTACTGGTACCTCACTGGTAGTGAACTGCTGGTGCTGGTACCTCACTCGTAGTGAACTGCTGGTGCTGGTACCTCACTGCTAGTGAACTGCTGGTGCTGGTACCTCACTGGTAGTGAACTGCTGGAACTGGTACCTCACTGCTAGTGAACTGCTGGTACTGGTACCTCACTGGTAGTGAACTGCTGGTGCTGGTACCTCACTCGTAGTGAACTGCTGGTGCTGGTACCTCACTGATAGTGAACTGCTGGTACTGGTACCTCACTGGTAGTGAACTGCTGGTGCTGGTACCTCACTGGTAGTGAACTGCTGGTACTGATACCTCGGTAGTGAACTGCTGGTACTGGTACCTCACTGGTAGTGAACTGCTGGTGCTGGTACCTCACTGGTAGTGAACTGCTGGAACTGGTACCTCACTGGTAGTGAACTGCTGGTGCTGGTACCTCACTGGTAGTGAACTGCTGGTGCTGGTACCTCACTGGTAGTGAACTGCTGGAACTGGTACCTCACTGCTAGTGAACTGCTGGTACTGGTACCTCACTGGTAGTGAACTGCTGGTGCTGGTACCTCACTGGTAGTGAACTGCTGGTACTGATACCTCGGTAGTGAACTGGTACTGGTACCTCACTGGTAGTGAACTGCTGGTGCTGGTACCTCACTCGTAGTGAACTGCTGGTGCTGGTACCTCACTGATAGTGAACTGCTGGTACTGGTACCTCACTGGTAGTGAACTGCTGGTGCTGGTACCTCACTGGTAGTGAACTGCTGGTACTGATACCTCGGTAGTGAACTGGTACTGGTACCTCACTGGTAGTGAACTGCTTGTGCTGGTACCTCACTCGTAGTGAACTGCTGGTGCTGGTACCTCACTGATAGTGAACTGCTGGTACTGGTACCTCACTGGTAGTGAACTGCTGGTGCTGGTACCTCACTGGTAGTGAACTGCTGGTACTGGTACTTCACTGGTAGTGAACTGCTGGTGCTGGTACCTCACTGGTAGTGAACTGCTGGTACTGGTACCTCACTGGTAGTGAACTGCTGGTACTGGTACCTCACTGGTAGTGAACTGCTGGTGCTGGCACCTCACTCATAGTGAACTGCTGGTACCTCACTGGTAGTGAATTGCGGTACTGGTATCTCACTCGTAGTGAACTGTTGGTACTGGTACCTCACTAGTAATGAACTGCTGGTACTGATACCTCACTCGTAGGGAACTGCTGGTACTGATACCTCACTCGTAGTGAACTGGTTCTGGTACCTCACTGGAAGTGAACTAGTACAGGTACTTCACTCGTGAACTGCTGGTACTGGTAC
Organism: Cherax quadricarinatus; assembly: GCF_038502225.1. Lineage (NCBI taxonomy): Eukaryota > Metazoa > Arthropoda > Malacostraca > Decapoda > Parastacidae > Cherax > Cherax quadricarinatus. Next base: position 24,392,363 of record NC_091353.1, read on the forward strand.
CCAGAGGCGTCGCTGGAGATGGTGTCACCCGGGGCAGAATCTCTGGTGTCACCCGGGGCAGCATCTCTGGTGTCACCCGGGACGGAACCTCTGGTGTCACCCGGGGCAGCATCTCTGGTGTCACCCGGGACGGAATCTCTGGTGTCACCCGGGGCAGCATCTCTGGTGTCACCCAGGGCAGCATCTCTGATGTCACCCGGGGCACCACATCTGGTGTCACCCAGGGCAGCATCTCTGGTGTCACCCAGGGCAGCATCTCGGGTGTCACCCGGGACGGAATCTCTGGTGCCACCCGGGACAGAATCTCTGGTGCCACCCGGGACAGAATCTCTGGTGTCACCCGGGGCAGCATCTCTGGTGTCACCCGGAGCAGCATCTCTGGTGTCACCTGGGGCAGCATCTCTGGTGTCACCCGGGGCAGCATCTCTGGTGTCACCCGGGACGGAATCTCTGGTGTCACCCGGGCAGCATCTCTGGTGTCACCCGGGACGGAATTTCTGGTGTCACCCAGGGCACCATCTCTGGTGTACATTTAACAAGCTTTTAAAAGTTAAAGCCAGTCGAAAAAGGCGTTCTCAAGGAACAAACGAAAATTAAGGTGTCACCCGGGGCAGCATCTCTGGTGTCACCCGGGGCAGCATCTCTGGTGTCACCCAGGGCACCATCTCTGGTGTCACCCGGGGCACCATCTCTGGTGTCACCCGGGGCACCATCTCTGGTGTCACCCGGGGCACCATCTCTGGTGTCACCCGGGACGGAATCTCTGGTGTCACCCGGGACAGAATCTCTGGTGTCACCCGGGGCAGCATCTCTGGTGTCACCTGGGGCAGCATCTCTGGTGTCACCCTGGGCAGCATCTCTGGTGTCACCCAGGGCAGCATCTCTGGTGTCACCCGGGACGGAATCTCTGGTGTCACCCGGGGCAGCATCTCTGGTGTCACCTGTGGCAGCGTCTCTGGTGTCACTCGGGGCAGCATATCTGGTGTTACCTTGGGCAGCATCTCTGGTGTCACCCAGGGCAGCATCTCTCGTGCCACCCAGGGCAGCATCTCTGGTGCCACCTGGAGCAGCATCTCTGGTGTCACCCAGGGCGGAATCTCCGGTGTCACCTGGGACAGCATCTCTGGTATCACCCAGGGCAGCATCTCTGGTGTCACCCAGGGCAGCATCTCTGGTGTCACCCAGGGCAGCATCTCTGGTGTCACCCAGGGCAGCATCTCTGGTGTCACCCAGGGCAGCATCTCTGGTGTCACCCGGGGCATCATCTCTGGTGTCACCCGGGGCATCATCTCTGGTGTCACCCGGGGCATCATCTCTGGTGTCACCCATGGCAGCATCTCTGGTGTCACCTGGAGCAGCATCTCTGGTGTCACCCGTGGCAGCATCTGTGGTGTCATCTCCATGAAATTCAAGGGCGGGGGATGGGGTGTAAACTCCAGTTCCGTCACTATTGCATGACCAGTTACGTCACTACTGCATGACCAGTTACGTCACTACTGCATGACCAGTTACGTCACTACTGCATGACCAGTTATATCACTACTGCATGACCAGTTATGTCACTACTGCATGACCAGTTACGTCACTACTGCATGACCAGTTATGTCACTACTGCATGACCAGTTACGTCACTACTGCATGACCAGTTATGTCACTACTGCCTGACCAGTTATGTCACTGTTACAAAAAACGCTATATCTAATATGCATAGAGATCTCCAGTGAATACTAGAAAGGACTGCCCTTCCAGCATCCAGCCTGTTACTGGGTTTTTGTAACAAGTAGTCAGTATCCTGGTCCAATTATTCATTAGAATTTAGTAAGATTCAGTAGTGCTTCAGGATTACAACTGGTAGGCTACTAACTAAAGAAATTAACATTTAATAAGTTTATTAATAACAATAAAGATGTCTAGGCGTATAATATCAAAGTAAATTATAGTAATTAATTGAATATAATATAGGATACAAGTTGGTACACTTCTCTGTGTACAGTAGCATTGTGCTGAAGGCACATATCACATCTTTATGGTTTTTAAGTACCGTCTGGTACACTGTTAACATTTAAGTACCGTTTGGTACATTGTTAACATTTAATAACATAATACTAATATATACAAGTAAGTTTGTGTGTATGTAAGTGCTCTAAGTTGTTCGCTATGTCTCGAGACTCGACTAGACTTAACCAGTGACTGACTAAAAGTCCTAACATATACTAACTTCTTGACCATCCTGGCAATCCGAACAGCTTGCCTGAACAATAAAACGACTGATAAGCCGATCAGTATAACAAGCAACTGCGACACAGAATCACGAACAAGGAGATAATATAACGACACTAAGTAGGGACCATCTGCAGATCCTCCACAAAAGTCACAAAACTCCCATACTACTGAATCTAAGTTCAGCATAAGAAAATCCCCGACTGTGACAGTACACAGATACCAGTACAAGTTAGGTCAGAAGCTACAGCTCAGGACCTGAGTTTCTCAGAGTGTCTATGAGACACACAACCTCAGTACAACGTCGAAAATCACTAAGTCTAGGCTATGTTCTGAACAGTTACACAGAACCAACAACAAGAAAGCGACAGAGACGATCTTCCAACAAGGGCCATCAATGGAGAGCTGGAGAGGGATGTCTTGTTGGAAGCCACGTCAAACAGAAAAGAACGAGCACAGGCCAGGCAGTCTCTCCTCCCAGGTGAGGTGTGATCACCCCACCCTGATCACGTGACTCCATGGACTGCTGCTGCCCAGCAACTACAGAGAAGCTGGCAGCGAAACAAGCGGAGTGATAGACAAGACCGACAGCTACTTAACACACGAACTATGCGCACTGAATAATATATAAATGTTACATCCTACCTAATAATATAACTAAATCAAATAATAATATAAAGCAATATATATTTACAATTAGCTAATATCGCAAATATAAACAATATAAAATTATATGAACAGGTAATATACATTATATACATTGTGACCCATTCAGGGGTCGCAATAGTCACTGCGTGACCAGTTACGTCACTACTGCCTGACCAGTTACGTCACTACTGCATGATCAGTTACGTCACTACTGCCTGACCAGTTACGTCACTACTGCATGACCAGTTACGTCACTACTGCATGACCAGTTACGTCACTACTGCATGACCAGTAACGTCACTACTGCATGACCAGTTACGTCACTACTGCCTGACCAGTTACGTCACTACTGCATGACCAGTTACGTCAGTACTGCATGACCAGTTACGTCAGTACTGCATGACCAGTTACGTCAGTACTGCATGACCAGTTACGTCACTACTGCATGACCAGTTACGTCAGTACTGCATGACCAGTTACGTCACTACTGCATGACCAGTTACGTCAGTACTGCATGACCAGTTACGTCACTACTGCATGACCAGTTACGTCACTACTGCATGACCAGTTACGTCAGTACTGCATGACCAGTTACGTCACTACTGCATGACCAGTTACGTCAGTACTGCATGACCAGTTACGTCACTACTGCATGACCAGTTATGTCACTACTGCATGACCAGTTACGTCACTACTGCATGACCAGTTACGTCAGTACTGCCTGACCAGTTATGTCACTACTGCATGATCAGTTATGTCACTACTGCATGACCAGTTACGTCAGTACTGCATGACCAGTTACGTCACTACTGCATGAATCAGTGAATCTGATCTTACATTTGACCTTGAGTACAGGTAACATCTCAGTGAATCTGATCTTACATTTGACCTTGAGTACAGGTAACATCTCAGTGAATCTGATCTTACATTTGACCTTGAGTACAGGTAACATCTCAGTGAACCTGATCTTACATTTGACCTTGAGTACAGGTAATATTTCAATGAATAACAAAAACAGGCACAATGCCGTGACTGAAACGATACACAACCCGCACATAGAAGAGAGGAGCTTACGACGACGTTTCAGTCCGATTTGGACCATTTACAAAGTCACTACTACCACTACTACTACTACCACTACCACCACTGGGAACTCTTCTGTCCTCTGCCTTCCCTATATTTCCGGTCTTTCTAATCTCAACAATTCTCCCCGTCCCTTAGACATCAAGCTTACTTTCCGCCAGACTAACACTCTTCGCACTAATCTCGTTCATACCTCTCCTCCCTCTACAGATGTTCCTGGTGTCTACTCTATTTCTTGCACCTCCTGTCCTCTTCAATACTTTGCAGAAACTGGCCGATCTCTTTCTGACAGACTTAGGGAGCACAAAAATAGTGTTAGGCTTGCCGAAACTAACAATGCTCTTTTCTGTCATGTCAGAGATCACAGTCATCCTATTGACTGGTCTTCTGCTAAAACTGTCTTCCCTACTTCCAACTTTAACAGTCGCCGTCTTGTTGAGTCCTCTCTAATACACAACTTTCCTTGTATGAATCTTAGTCGTGGCTTCGTCTCTGTAGATGCCTTCCTCTCCCACTACATTGTAAAATGCTCCAAACTTCAGAACACCCTTGACTTAACTTGATTCCTCATTTTTTCTTCTTCTCCCTCTTCCCCTTTCCTCTTTCCTTTTTTTTCTTTCTTCTGTCGCATGTTTCTGTTCCTTCATTATTTATTTCATCACTTCCCCTTCCCCCCACCTCTGTGCACTTGCTCTCCCTCTGTGGGCACCTAGCTCCCTTGCAGTGCTCCCCTTTCTTTGTATTTGACTGGCTCCTCCTCCTTAGTTCCCCACCACTACTACTACTACTGCTACCACTACTACTACCACTACTACTACCACTACTACTACTACCACTACTACCACTAAAACTACTACTACTACTACTACCACTACTACCACTAAAACTACTACTACTACTACTACCACTACTACTACCACTACTACTACTACCACTACTACCACCACTACTACTACTACCACTACTACCACTACTACTACTACCACCACTACCTCTTCCTGCATATATATAGCCGTCCTGCTCCACTTCTGGTTAGTGTGACTTTGTAAATGGTCCAAGTCGGACCGAAACGTCGTCGTAAGCTCCTCTCTTCTATGTGCGGGTTATTTGTGTAACATTTCAATGAATCTGATCTTACATTTGACCTTGAGTACAGGTAACATCTCAGTGAACATTGTTTCCAAACCAATACTTCCCTTCAAAATCTAAATTTGTCTTATGTTATAATAGGCTATATAGAAACGAAGGATTCTTCTGTTATGTTGGTGCAGCACTGTTTTGTGCGCTAGTGTCACCTTGTTTAGAGACTCTGTGGTGTCACCCCCTAAATGGTGTCAACCGAGGCGGCCCGCCCCCCGACCCTCCTTATGACGCCTCTGCTGGTACCTCGTACTGGTAACTCGCTGGTAGTGAATTGCTTGTACTTCCAAATGACTGGTAGTGAACTGCTGGTACTGGTACTTCACTCGTAGTGAGCTGCTAGTACTGGTACCTCACTGGTAGTGAGTTGCTGATACTGTTACCTAACTCATAGCGAACTGCTGGTACTGGTACTTTACTTGTATTAAACTGCTGGTACTGGTACCTCACTGGTAGTGAACTGCTGGAACTGGTACCTCACTGGTAGTGAACTGCTGGAACTGGTACTTTACTGGTAGTAAACTGCTGGTACTGGTACCTCACTGGTAGTGAACTGCTGGTACTGGTACCTCACTGGTAGTGAACTGCTGGAACTGGTACCTCACTGGTAGTAAACTGCTGGTACTGGTACCTCACTCGTAGTGAACTGCTGGTACTGGTACCTCACTCGTAGCGAACTGCTGGTACTGGTACCTCACTTGTACTGAACTTCTGGTACTGGTAACTCACCCGTAGTGAACTTCTGGTACTGGAACTTCACTGGTAGTGAACTGCTAGTACTGGTACCTCACTGTTAGTGAACTGGAACTGGTACTTTACTGGTATTAAACTGGTGGTACTGGTACCTCGTAGTGAACTGCTGGTACTGGTACCTCACTGGTAGTGAACTGCTGGTACTGGTACCTCACTGGTAGTAAACTGCTGGTACTGGTACCTCACTCGTAGTGAACTTCTGGTACTGGTAACTCACCCGTAGTGAACTTCTGGTACTGGAACTTCACTGGTAGTGAACTGCTAGTACTGGTACCTCACTGGTAGTGAACTGCTGGTGCTGGTACCTCACTCGTAGTGAACTGGTGTTGTTACCTCACTGGTAGTGTACTGCTGGTACTGGTACCTGAGTGGTAGTGAACTGCTGGTACTGGTACTGGAACTTCTGGTAGTGAACTCGTACTGGTACTTTACTGTATTAAACTGCTGGTACTGTAGTGAACTGCTGGTACCTGGTACACTTCGTACCCGTATGACTTCTGGTACTGGAACTTACTGTAGTACTGCTAGTCACTCGTAACTGCTGGTGCTGAACTCTGCTGGTACTGGTACCTCACTCGTACTGGTACCTCACTCGTACTGGTACCTCACTCGTACTGGTACCTCACTCGTAGTGAACTGGTACTGGTACCTCACTCGAAGTGAACTGCTGGTACTGGTACCTCACTCGTAGTGAACTGCTGGTACTGGTACCTCACTCGAAGTGAACTGCTGGTATTGGTACCTCGTAGTGAACTGCTGGTACTGGTACCTCACTCGTAGTGAACTGCTGGTTCTGGTACCTCACTCGTAGTGAACTGCTGGTACTAGTACCTCACTCGTACTGGCACCTCACTCGTACTGGTACCTCACTCGTAGTGAACTGCTGGTACTGGTACCTAACTCATAGTGAACTGCGGATACTGGTACCTCACTGGTAGTGAACTGCTGGAACTGGTACTTTACTGGTAATAAACTGCTGGTACTGGTACCTCACTGGTAGTGAACTGCTGGTACTGGTACCTCACTGGTAGTGAACTACTGGTACTGGTACCTCACTGGTAGTGTACTGCTGGTACTGGTACCTCACTGGTAGTGTACTGCTGGTACTGGTACCTCACTGGTAATGATCTGGTACTGGTACCTCACTGGTAATGATCTGGCACTGGTACCTCTCTGGTAATGAATTGCTGGTACTGGTACCTCAATGGTAGTGAACTGCTGGCACTGGTACCTCACTCGTCGTGAACTGCTGGTACTGGTACCTCACTTGTAGTGAATTGCTGGTACTGGTACCTCACTCGTAGTGAACTGGTACTGGTACGTCTTTGGTAGTGAACTGTTGATACTGGTACCTCGTAGTGAACTGCTGGTACTGGTACCTCGTAGTAAACTGGTACTGGTACCTCATTGGTTAACTGCTGGTACTGGTACCTCATTGGTAGTTAACTGCTGGTACTGGTACCTCACTGGTAGTGAACTGCTGGTACTGGTACCTCACTGGTAGTGAACTGCTGGTACTGGTACCTCACTGGTAGTGAACTGCTGGTACTGGTACCTCACTGGTACTAGGACCTCGCTGGTAGTGAACTGCTAGTACTGGTACCTCACTGGTAATGAACTGCTGGTACTGGTACCTCACTGGTAGTAAACTGCTGGTACTGGGACCTCGCCGGTAGTGAACTGCTGGTACTGGTACCTCACTGGTAGTGAACTGCTGGTACTGTTGCCTCACTGGCAGTGAACTGCTGGTACTGGTACCACACTGATAGTGAACTGCTGGTACTGGTACCTCACTGGTAGTGAAATGCTGGTACTGGTAACTCACTGGCAGTGAACTGCTGGTACTGGTACCTCACTTGCAGTGAACTGCTGATACTGTTACCTCACTGGTAGTGAAATGCTGGTACTGGTACCTCACTTGCAGTGAACTGCTGGTACTGGTACCTCACTGGTAGTGAAATGCTGGTACTGGTACCTCACTGGTAGTGAACTGCTGGTACTGGTACCCTACTTAGTGAACTGCTGGTACTGGTTCCTCACTGGTAGTGAACTGCTGGTACTGGTACCTCACTGGTAGTGAACTGCTGGTACTGGTACCTCACTGGTAGTGAACTGGTACTGGTACCTCACTGGTAGTGAACTGGTACTGGTACCTCACTGGTAGTGAACTGCTGGTACTGGTACATCACTGGTAGTGAACTGCTGGTACTGGTACCTCATGGTAGGGAACTGCGAGTACTGGTACCTCACTGGTAGTGAAATGGTGGTACTGGTAACTCACTGGCAGTGAACTGCTGGTACTGGTACCTCACTTGCAGTGAACTGCTGGTACTGGTACCTCACTGGTAGTGAAATGCTGGTACTGGTACCTCATTTGCAGTGAACTGCTGGTGCTGGTACCTCACTGGTTGTGAAATGCTGGTACTGGTACTGGTACCTCACTGGTAGTGAACTGCTGGTACTGGTACCCTACTTAGTGAACTGCTGGTACTGGTACCTCACTGGTAGTGAACTGCTGGTACTGGTACCTCACTGGTAGTGAATTGCTGGTACTGGTACCTCTCTGGTAGTGAACTGGTACTGGTACCTCACTGGTAGTGAACTGGTACTGGTACCCTACTTAGTGAACTGCTGGTACTGGTACCTCACTGGTAGTGAACTGCTGGTACTGGTACCTCAATGGTAGTGAATTGCTGGTACTGGTACCTCTCTGGTAGTGAACTGGTACTGGTACCTCACTGGTAGTGAACTGCTGGTACTGGTACCTCACTGGTAGTGAACTGCTGGTACTGGTACCTCACTGGTAGTGAACTGCTGGTACTGGTACCTCACTGGTAGGGAACTGTTGGTACTATTACCTCACTCATAGTGAACTTCTGGTACTGGTACCCTACTCGTAGTGAACTGCTGGTACTGGTACCTCACTCGTAATGAAGTGCTGGTACTGGTACCTCACTGGTAGTGAACTGGTACTGGTACCTCACTGGTAGTGAACTGGTACTGGTACCTCACTGGTAGTGAAGTGCTGGTACTCGTAGTGAACTACTGGTATTGGGACCTCACTGGTAGTGAACTGCTTTTACTGGTACCTCACTGGTAGTGAACTGGTACTGGCGCCTCACTGCTAGTGAACTACTGGTACTGGGACCTCACTGGTAGTGAACTGGTACTGGTACCTCACTGCTAGTGAGCTACTGGTACTGGTACCTCACTGGTAGTGAACTGGTACTGGTACCTCACTGGTAGTGAACTGGTACTGGTACCTCACTGGTAGTGAACTGGTACTGGTACCTCACTGGTAGTGAACTGGTACTGCTGCTCAGTTTCACCTCTTATTGTACTTACCTATTTATGGTTGCAGGGATCGAGTCACAGCTCCTGGCCCTGCCTGTTGGATGATCACTACTAGGTGCACTCTGTCCCTGCTCCATGAGGGTGATCCTATCTGGTGTGTGTGGAGGGGGTGGGGGGGGCGTTGCAGGGGGAGGGGGTGGGGGGGGTGGGGGCGTTGCGGGGGGAGGGGGGGGAGGGGGGCGTTGCAGGGGGAGGGGGTGGGGGGCCTTGCAGGGGGGAGGAGGGGGTGGGGGGCCTTGCAGGAGGGAGGGGGTGGCACAGCAGAAGTCAGCGCCAGTATTACGTCACATTGCAGTAACCTTAGTGTAGACGTGGCTGAGAGAGAGTGAATGAGAGTAAATCCCAGAGCGAGAATCACACACACACACACACACACACACACACACACACACACACACACACACACACACACACACACACACACACACACACACACACACACACACACACACAGGAGCTGTGAATCGACCCCTGCAACCGCAAATAGGTGAGCACACACACACATACGCACGCACGCGCACACGCACGCACACACACACTCACACACAGTGAAGAGGCGGGGCCAGGAGCTCGGACTCGACCCCCGCAACCTCAACTAGGTGAGTACAACTAGGTGAGTACACACACACACACGCGCACACACACACATACACACACGCACACACACATAAACACACACACACCCACACACACACAAACACACACACACACACACACACATACACCACACACACACACACACACACACATACACACACACACACACACACACACACACACACATACACCACACACACACATACACACACACACACATACACACACACACACAAATACACACACACACACACACAACGACAATATGAAAACGACATAGCAGCGAAAGCCATATCTGACCCGACGCTGTTATACAGCCACATCAGGAGGAAAACAACAGTCAAGGACCAGGTAATCAGGCTAAGGAAGGAAGGAGGAGAGACAACAAGAAATGACCGTGAAGTATGTGAGGAACTCAAAAAGAGATTCAAAGAAGTGTTCACAGAGGAGACAGAAGGGGCTCCAGAAAGACGGAGAGGTGGGGCACACCACCAAGTGCTGGACACAGTACACACACCCCAGGAAGAAGTGAAGAGGCTTCTAAGTGAGCTAGATACCTCAAAGGCAATGGGGCCAGATAACATCTCTCCATGGGTCCTGAGAGAGTGAGCAGAGGCGCTATGTGTACCCCTAACAACAATATTCAATACATCTATCGAAACAGGGAGATTGCCTGAGGCATGGAAGACAGCAAATGTAGTCCCAATCTTTAAAAAAGGAGACAGACATGAAGCATTAAACTACAGACCAGTGTCACTGACATGTATAGTATGCAAAGTCATGGAGAAGATTGTCAGGAGAAGAGTGGTGGAACACCTAGAAAGGAATGATCTCATCAACAGCAGCCAACATGGTTTCAGGGACGGGAAATCCTGTGTCACAAACCTACTGGAGTTCTATGACATGGTGACAGCAGTAAGACAAGAGAGAGAGGCGTGGGTGGATTACATTTTCTTGGACTGCAAGAAGGCGTTTGACACAGTACCACACAAGAGATTAGTGCAAAAACTGGAGGACCAAGCAGGGATAACAGGGAAGGCACTACAATGGATCAAGGAATACTTGTCAGGAAGACAGCAGCGAGTATTGGTACGTGGCGAGGTGTCAGAGTGGGCACCTGTGACCAGCGGGGTCCCACAGGGGTCAGTCCTAGGACCAGTGCTGTTTCTGGTATTTGTGAACGACATGACGGAAGGAATAAACTCCGAGGTGTCCCTGTTTGCAGATGACGTGAAGTTGATGAGAAGAATTCACTCGATCAAAGACCAGACTGAACTACAAAGGGATCTGGACAGGCTGCAGACCTGGTCCAGCAATTGGCTCCTGGAGTTCAATCCCACCAAGTGCAAAGTCATGAAGATTGGGGAAGGGCAAAGAAGACCGCAGACGGAGTACAGTCTAGGGGGCCAGAGACTACAAACCTCACTCAAGGAAAAAGATCTTGGGGTGAGTATAACACCAGGCACATCTCCTGAAGCGCACATCAACCAAATAACTGCTGCAGCATATGGGCGCCTAGCAAACCTCAGAACAGCATTCCGACATCTTAATAAGGAATCGTTCAGGACCCTGTACACCGTGTACGTTAGGCCCATATTGGAGTATGCGGCACCAGTTTGAAATCCACACCTAGCCAAGCATGTAAAGAAACTAGAGAAAGTGCAAAGGTTTGCAACAAGACTAGTCCCAGAGCTAAGAGGTATGTCCTACGAGGAGAGGTTAAGGGAAATCAACCTGACGACACTGGAGGACAGGAGAGATAGGGGGGACATGATAACGACTTACAAAATACTGAGAGGAATTGACAAGGTGGACAAAGGCAGGATGTTCCAGAGACTGGACACAGCAACACGGGGACACAGTTGGAAGCTGAAGACAGATGAATGACAAGGATGTTAGGAAGTATTTCTTCAGCCACAGAGTAGTCAGGAAGTGGAATAGTTTAGGAAACGATGTAGTGGAGGCAGGGTCCATACATAGCTTTAAGCAGAGGTACGATAAAGCTCATGGTTCAGGGAGAGTGACCTAGTAGCGACCAGTGAAGAGGCGGGGCCAGGAGGTTGGACTCGACCCCTGCAACCTCATCTAGGTGAGTACAACTAGGTGAGTACACACATACGCGCGCGCACACACACACACACACACACACACACACACACACACACACACACACACACACACACACACACACACACACACACACATACGCGCACGCACAAACACACACACACACACACACACACACACACACACACACACACACACACACACACACACATGAACGCACACACACACACACACACACACACACACACACACACACACACACACACACACACACACACACACACACAATCATTACGGACAGGCTGCAGGTCTGGCCTGACAAATGGCTACTGGAGTTTAACCCCATCAAGTGGAAAATTATGAAGATTGGGGAAGTGCGAAGAAGACCGCATACGGACTACAGCCTTGGAGGTCAAAAGCTCCAAACCTCGTTGAGGAAGGATCTTAGGGTGAATATTATACCGAACACATCTCCTGAAACACACATCATCCACATAACTTCTGCAGCAAATGGCTCTGTACAGTGTGGCTATGTACAGTATGGCTCTGTACAGTGTGCCTATGTACATTGTGGCTATGTACAGGCTCTGTACAGTGTGGATATGTACAGTGTGGCTATGTACAGTGTGGCTATGCACAGTATGGCTCTGTACAATATGGCTCTGTACAGTGTGGCTATGCACATTATGGCTCTGTACAGTGTGCCTATGTACAGTATGGCTCTGTACAGTGTGGCTATGTACATTGTGGCTATGTACAGTGTGGCTATGTACAGGCTCTGTACAGTGTGGCTCTGTACAGTGTTGATCTGTACAGTGTGGCTCTGTACAGTGTTGATCTGTACAGTGTGGCTCTGTACAGTGTTGATCTGTACAGTGTGGCTCTGTACAGTGTGGCTCTGTACAGTGTTGATCTGTACAGTGTGGCTCTGTACAGTTTCATCTGTACAGTGTGGCTCTGTACAGTGTGGCTATGCACAGTATGGCTCTGTACAATATGGCTCTGTACAGTGTTGATGTGTACAGTGTGGCTCTGTACAGTGTGGCTCTGTACAGTGTTGATCTGTACAGTGTGGCTCTGTACAGTGTTGATCTGTACAGTGTGGCTCTGTACAGTGTTGATCTGTACAGTGTGGCTCTGTACAGTGTTGACCTGTACAGTGTGGCTCTGTACAGTGTGGCTCTGTACAGTGTTGATCTGTACAGTGTGGCTCTGTACAGTGTTGATCTGTACAGTGTTGATCTGTACAGTGTGGCTCTGTACAGTGTTGATCTGTACAGTGTGGCTCTGTACAGTGTTGATCTGTACAGTGTGGCTCTGTACAGTGTTGATCTGTACAGTGTTGATCTGTACAGTGTGGCTCTGTACAGTGTTGATCTGTACAGTGTTGATCTGTACAGTGTGGCTCTGTACAGTGTTGATCTGTACAGTGTGCCTATGTACATTGTGGCTCTGTACAGTGTGGTTCTGTGCAGTATGACTGTAAAGTGTGACTCTGTACAGTGTGGCTCTGTACAGTGTGACTGTACAGTGTGGCTCTGTACAGTGTTGATCTGTACAGTGTGGCTCTGTACAGTGTTGATCTGTACAGTGTGCCTATGTACATTGTGGCTCTGTACAGTGTGGCTCTGTACAGTGTTGATCTGTACAGTGTGGCTCTGTACAGTGTTGATCTGTACAGTGTGGCTCTGTACAGTGTTGATCTGTACAGTGTGGCTCTGTACAGTGTTGATCTGTACAGTGTGGCTCTGTACAGTGTTGATCTGTACAGTGTGGCTCTGTACAGTGTTGATCTGTACAGTGTGGCTCTGTACAGTGTTGATCTGTACAGTGTGGCTCTGTACAGTGTTGATCTGTACAGTGTGGCTCTGTACAGTGTTGATCTGTACAGTGTGGCTCTGTACAGTGTGGCTCTGTACAGTGTGGCTCTGTACAGTGTTGATCTGTACAGTGTGGCTCTGTACAGTGTTGATCTGTACAGTGTGGCTCTGTACAGTGTTGATCTGTACAGTGTGGCTCTGTACAGTGTTGATCTGTACAGTGTGGCTCTGTACAGTGTGGCTCTGTACAGTGTGGCTCTGTACAGTGTTGATCTGTACAGTGTGGCTCTGTACAGTGTGGCTCTGTACAGTGTTGATCTGTACAGTGTGCCTATGTACATTGTGGCTCTGTACAGTGTGGTTCTGTGCAGTATGACTGTAAAGTGTGACTCTGTACAGTGTGGCTCTGTACAGTGTGACTGTACAGTGTGGCTCTGTACAGTGTGCCTATGTACATTGTGGCTCTGTACAGCGTGGATCTGTACAATGTGTATGTTCAGTGTGTATGTTCAATGTGTGTGACTGTTCAGTGTGTATGTCTGTTCAGTGTGTATGACTGTTCAACGTGTATGACTGTTCAACGTGTATGACTGTTCAACGTGTATGACTGTTCAACGTGTATGACTGTTCAACGTGTGTGACTGTTCAGTGTGTATGTCTGTTCAGTGTGTATGACTGTTCAACGTGTATGACTGTTCAACGTGTATGACTGTTCAACGTGTATGACTGTTCAACGTGTGTGACTGTTCAGTGTGCATGTCTGTTCAGTGTGTATGACTGTTCAACGTGTATGACTGTTCAACGTGTATGACTGTTCAACGTGTATGACTGTTCAACGTGTGTGACTGTTCAGTGTGTATGTCTGTTCAGTGTGTATGACTGTTCAACGTGTATGACTGTTCAACGTGTATGACTGTTCAACGTGTATGACTGTTCAACGTGTATGACTGTTCAACGTGTGTGACTGTTCAGTGTGTATGTCTGTTCAGTGTGTATGACTGTTCAACGTGTATGACTGTTCAGTGTGTATGTCTGTTCAACGTGTGTGACTGTTCAGTGTGTATGTCTGTTCAACGTGTATGACTGTTCAGTGTGTATGACTGTTCAGTGTGTATGTTCAGTGTGTATGACTGTTCAGTGTATATGACTGTTCAGTGTATATGACTGTTCAACGTGTATGACTGTTCAGTGTATATGACTGTTCAACGTGTATGACTGTTCAGTGTATATGACTGTTCAACGTGTATGACTGTTCAGTGTGTATGACTGTTCAGTGTATATGACTGTTCAGTGTATATGACTGTTCAGTGTGTATGACTGTTCAGTGTGTATGACTGTTCAGTGTGTATGACTGTTCAGTGTATATGACTGTTTAGTGTGTATGACTGTTCAGTGTGTATGACTGTTCAGTGTGTATGACTGTTCAGTGTGTGTGACTGTTCAGTGTGTATGTTCAACGTGTGTGACTGTTCAGTGTGTATGTCTGTTTAACGTGTGTGACTGTTCAGTGTGTATGACTGTTCAGTGTGTATGACTGTTCAGTGTGTATGACTGTTCAGTGTGTATGACTGTTCAGTGTGTATGTCTGTTCAACGTGTGTGACTGTTCAGTGTGTATGATTGTTCAGTGTGTATGACTGTTCAGTGTGTATGATTGTTCAGTGTGTATGTCTGTTCAGTGTGTATGTCTGTTCAGTGTGTATGACTGTTCAGTCTGTATGTCTGTTCAACGTGTGTGACTGTTCAGTGTGTATGTCTGTTCAACGTGTGTGACTGTTCAGTGTGTATGTCTGTTCAACGTGTGTGACTGTTCAGTGTGTATGACTGTTCAGTATGTTTGACCGTTCAGTGTGTATGACTGTTCAGTATGTATGACTGTTCAATGTGTATGACTGTTCAGTGTGTATGGCTGTTCAGTATGTATGATTGTTCAATGTGTATGACTGTTCAATGTGTATGCCTGTTCAGTGTGTATGGCTGTTCAGTATGTATGACTGTTCAATGTGTATGACTGTTCAATGTGTATGACTGTTCAGTGTGTATGCCTGTTCAGTATGTATGACTGTTCAATGTGTATGACTGTTCAATGTGTAAGACTGTTCAGTGTGTATGACTGTTCAGTGTGTATGGCTGTTCAGTATGTATGACTGTTCAATGTGTATGACTGTTCAATGTGTATGACTGTTCAGTGTGTATGCCTGTTCAGTATGTATGACTGTTCAATGTGTATGCCTGTTCAGTGTGTATGACTGTTCAGTGTGTATGACTGTTCAGTGTGTATGGCTGTTCAGTATGTATGACTGTTCAATGTGTATGCCTGTTCAACGTGTGTGACTGTTCAGTGTGTATGACTGTTCAGTGTGTATGGCTGTTCAGTATGTATGACTGTTCAATGTGTATGCCTGTTCAACGTGTGTGACTGTTCAGTGTGTATGACTGTTCAGTGTGTATGGCTGTTCAGTATGACTGTTCAATGTGTATGCCTGTTCAACGTGTGTGACTGTTCAGTGTGTATGACTGTTCAGTGTGTATGGCTGTTCAGTGTGTATGGCTGTTCAGTATGACTGTTCAATGTGTATGCCTGTTCAACGTGTGTGACTGTTCAGTGTGTATGACTGTTCAGTGTGTATGACTGTTCAGTGTGTATGGCTGTTCAGTATGTTCAATGTGTATGCCTGTTCAACGTGTATGACTGTTCAACGTGTGTGACTGTTCAGTGTGTATGTCTGTTCAGTGTGTATGACTGTTCAACGTGTATGACTGTTCAACGTGTATGACTGTTCAACGTGTATGACTGTTCAACGTGTATGACTGTTCAACGTGTATGACTGTTCAACGTGTATGACTGTTCAACGTGTGTGACTGTTCAGTGTGTATGTCTGTTCAGTGTGTATGACTGTTCAACGTGTATGACTGTTCAGTGTGTATGTCTGTTCAACGTGTGTGACTGTTCAGTGTGTATGTCTGTTCAACGTGTATGACTGTTCAGTGTGTATGACTGTTCAGTGTGTATGTTCAGTGTGTATGACTGTTCAGTGTATATGACTGTTCAGTGTATATGACTGTTCAACGTGTATGACTGTTCAGTGTATATGACTGTTCAACGTGTATGACTGTTCAGTGTGTATGACTGTTCAGTGTATATGACTGTTCAGTGTATATGACTGTTCAGTGTGTATGACTGTTCAGTGTGTATGACTGTTCAGTGTATATGACTGTTTAGTGTGTATGACTGTTCAGTGTGTATGACTGTTCAGTGTGTATGACTGTTCAGTGTGTGTGACTGTTCAGTGTGTATGTTCAACGTGTGTGACTGTTCAGTGTGTATGTCTGTTTAACGTGTGTGACTGTTCAGTGTGTATGACTGTTCAGTGTGTATGACTGTTCAGTGTGTATGACTGTTCAGTGTGTATGACTGTTCAGTGTGTATGACTGTTCAGTGTGTATGTCTGTTCAACGTGTGTGACTGTTCAGTGTGTATGATTGTTCAGTGTGTATGACTGTTCAGTGTGTATGATTGTTCAGTGTGTATGTCTGTTCAGTGTGTATGTCTGTTCAGTGTGTATGACTGTTCAGTCTGTATGTCTGTTCAACGTGTGTGACTGTTCAGTGTGTATGTCTGTTCAACGTGTGTGACTGTTCAGTGTGTATGTCTGTTCAACGTGTGTGACTGTTCAGTGTGTATGACTGTTCAGTATGTTTGACCGTTCAGTGTGTATGACTGTTCAGTATGTATGACTGTTCAATGTGTATGACTGTTCAGTGTGTATGGCTGTTCAGTATGTATGATTGTTCAATGTGTATGACTGTTCAATGTGTATGCCTGTTCAGTGTGTATGGCTGTTCAGTATGTATGACTGTTCAATGTGTATGACTGTTCAATGTGTATGACTGTTCAGTGTGTATGCCTGTTCAGTATGTATGACTGTTCAATGTGTATGACTGTTCAATGTGTAAGACTGTTCAGTGTGTATGACTGTTCAGTGTGTATGGCTGTTCAGTATGTATGACTGTTCAATGTGTATGACTGTTCAATGTGTATGACTGTTCAGTGTGTATGCCTGTTCAGTATGTATGACTGTTCAATGTGTATGCCTGTTCAGTGTGTATGACTGTTCAGTGTGTATGACTGTTCAGTGTGTATGGCTGTTCAGTATGTATGACTGTTCAATGTGTATGCCTGTTCAACGTGTGTGACTGTTCAGTATGTATGACTGTTCAATGTGTATGCCTGTTCAACGTGTGTGACTGTTCAGTGTGTATGACTGTTCAGTGTGTATGGCTGTTCAGTATGACTGTTCAATGTGTATGCCTGTTCAACGTGTGTGACTGTTCAGTGTGTATGACTGTTCAGTGTGTATGGCTGTTCAGTGTGTATGGCTGTTCAGTATGACTGTTCAATGTGTATGCCTGTTCAACGTGTGTGACTGTTCAGTGTGTATGACTGTTCAGTGTGTATGACTGTTCAGTGTGTATGGCTGTTCAGTATGTTCAATGTGTATGCCTGTTCAACGTGTATGCCTGTTCAACGTGTATGCCTGTTCAACGTGTGTGACTGTTCAATATAGGTGAGTGTTGAGTGTGTGTTGTTATACGGTCCTGTATAAGTCAGGAGAGAGAGATCATTAACGTCTTGTTAGAACCAGCCAGTAAATCATTTATATTACTTTGAACACCTGGTAATGTTAAATATGTAAATCACTGGAGCTGAGGTGAGACACACACATCATAATATATACTTGAAAGTAATGGACGACCTTGTTACAAATCTATATACTGAGAAATATAGATTTATTCACTGTCATAACAACATACTGGAGTGAGATATGCAGATCTGTGTACTGCCATAACGACGCTGGAGTGACAGATATGTACGCACCTGGAGTGTACCTGAAGGCTGCTTCAGGAGTCACCGCCCCCTTGGCCGGGTCGATGACGAGGCCTCGTGGTGCATCAGGTACTGATCAACCAGACTGTTACTGTTGGCCGCACGCAACCCGACGTACGAACCACATCCCGGCTGGTCAGGTACTGACTTTAGGTGCCTGTCCAGCGTCATCATGAAGACAACCAGGGGTCTGTTGGTAATTCCCCTTATGTATGCTGGGAGGCAGTTGAAGAGTTGTCTGTCACTGTACTCGTGGCGCCCCTGCATCTCCTGCCGAGTATTTTGCTTACGTAGGGAGTGATTTCTGTGTGCAGATTCTAAGATTTTCCAAGTATATATTATGTATCTTTATCGCCTGCTTTGTAAGGAGTACAGGTCAATGGACTTCAACCGTTCCCAGTAATTTAAGTGCTTTATTGTACTTGTAAGTGTAGTGAAAGTTCTCTGTATATTCTCCAAGTCAGCAATTTCGCCTGCCTTGAAAGGGGCAGTTAGTGTACAGTAATATTCCAGGTTAGAGAGAACAAGCGATCTGAAGAGAATTATCATGGGCTTAGCATCCTTAATTTTGAAGATTCTCATTATCCATCTTATCATTTTCCTAGCAGATATGTTCGACACATTATTGTGATGTATTAAAGTAATATTATCACACAGATATTATCACTCCCAAACCCTTCACGTTAATTTGTCGTTGTATTGTGAGGTTGGAATTTGTTTTATACTCTTATCCAGTTTTTATTTCCTCAAGTTTTATATAGCGGAAATTTGTCTTCAGTGAACATTTAAAGACTTGGTTAATGTCTTCGAAGGATGACACTTTCATGCAGATTTCTGGTGTCATCATCAGAGGACACAGTGTTGTGGCTTACATCACTGTCTATATCACATGTGAAGATGGGCAAAACGATGGTGGCGAGTACTGTGCCTTGTGGAACACAGCTTTTCACTGTAGCCGCCTCAGACTTTACTGTTTACTATTACTCTTTGTGTTCTGTTTGCTAGGAAATTATAGTTACATATACCAACTTTTCCTGTTATTCATTTATCAAGCATTTTGTGTACTATTGCGCCATGAATACTACATCTGTAATTTGTTTATCCAAGACCATGTCATAGTGGTGCAGTAGTTGTGAGAGGCAGGAGCGACCTGTTCTAAACCCATGTTGCCCTGGGTTGTGCAATTGTTGGGTATCCAAGTGGTTGGCAGTCTTGCTTCTCAGAACACTTTTAAAGATTTTTATGCTGTGGGACGTTAGTGCTATCGGTCTATAATTCTTTGCAGTTGCTTTACTATTACCGTTGTGGAGCGGGACTACATCTGTTGTTATAAGTGAGTGTGGGATGACCCCTGTGTCTATAATCCCTCTCCATACAATATTTAAGGCACGTGAAAGGCATTTCTTGTAGTTCTTGATAAACACGGAGTTCCACGAGTCTGTGTCTGTGGCAGAGTGAATAGGCATGTCATTTATTGTTTTTTCTAAGTCTTGTGGTGGTAGAATTATATCAGAAATTCTTAAATTAACCAAATTTTGAGTCTTGGTCATAAAAAAAAGTCATTCCGAGTGTCGACCCCTAGTCTGATTAAAGGCTCACTTAATGCAGAGTTATTTTGTTATACTGGAGTGAGATATATGGATATCAACCTGCTAGCAGTGTGAGGATGGTGTAAGAATAGTGTTTGGGTGGTGTGAGGATAGTATAAGGATGGTGTTAGTATGGTGTGAGGATGGTGTGAGAATGGTGTGAGGATGGTATAAGGATGGTGTTAGGATGGTGTGAAGATGGTGTGAGAAAGGTGTGAGGATGGTATAAGGATGGTGTTAATATAGTGTGAGGATGGTGTTAGTATGGTGTGAGGAAGGTGTAAGGATGGTGTAAGGATGGTGTGAGGATGGTGTGTGGATGATGGGAGGATGGTATAAGGATGGTGTTAATATAGTGTGAGGATGGTGTTAGTATGGTGTGAGGATGGTGTGTGGATGGTGGGAGGATGGTGTTAGGATGGTGTGAGGATGGTGTAAGGATTGTGTTAGAATGGTGTGAGGATGGTGTGAGGATGGTATAAGGATGGTGTTAGTCTGATGTGAGGATAGTGTGTGGATGGTATTAGGATGGTGTGAGGATGGTGTGTGGATGGTGTTAGGATGGTGTGAAGATGGTATAAGGATGAAGTTAGTATGGTGTAAGGATGGTGTTAGGATGGTGTTAGGATGGTATAAGGGTGGTGTTAGGATGGTGTTAGGATGGTGTAAGGATGGTGTTAGGATGATGTAAGGATGGTGTTAGGATGGTGTAAGGATGGTGTAAGGATGATGTTAGGATGGTGTAAGGATGGTGTTAGGATGGTGTAAGGATGGTGTAAGGATGGTGTTAGGACGGTGTAAGGATGATGTTAGGATGGTGTAAGGATGATGTTGGGATGGTGTTAGGATGGTGTAAGGATGGTGTTAGGACGGTGTAAGGATGTTAGGATGGTGTAAGGATGATGGGATGGTGTTAGGATGGTGTAAGGATGGTGTTAGGATGGTGTAAGGATGGTGTTAGAATGGTGTTAGGATGGTATAAGGATGGTGTTAGGATGGTGTTAGGATGGTGTAAGGATGATGTTGGGATGGTGTTAGGATGGTGTAAGGATGGTGTAAGGATGTTAGTATGGTGTGAGGATGATGTAAGGATGGTGTAAGGATGGTGTTAGGACGGTGTAAGGATGATATGATGGTGTAAGGATGATGTTGGGATGGTGTTAGGATGGTGTAAGGATGGTGTTAGGATGGTGTAAGGATGGTGTAGTATGGTGTGAGGATGGTGTGTGGATGGTGTAGTATGGTGTGAGGATGGTGTGTGGATGGTGGGAGGATGGTGTTAGGATGGTGTGAGGATGGTGTAAGGATTGTGTTAGAATGGTGTGAGGATGGTGTGAGGATGGTATAAGGATGGTGTTAGTCTGATGTGAGGATAGTGTGTGGATGGTATTAGGATGGTGTGAGGATGGTGTGTGGATGGTGTTAGGATGGTGTGAAGATGGTATAAGGATGAAGTTAGTATGGTGTAAGGATGGTGTTAGGATGGTGTTAGGATGGTATAAGGATGGTGTTAGGATGGTGTTAGGATGGTGTAAGGATGGTGTTAGGATGATGTAAGGATGGTGTTAGGATGGTGTAAGGATGGTGTAAGGATGGTGTTAGGATGGTGTAAGGATGGTGTTAGGATGGTGTAAGGATGGTGTAAGGATGGTGTTAGGACGGTGTAAGGATGATGTTAGGATGGTGTAAGGATGATGTTGGGATGGTGTTAGGATGGTGTAAGGATGGTGTTAGGACGGTGTAAGGATGTTAGGATGGTGTAAGGATGATGGGATGGTGTTAGGATGGTGTAAGGATGGTGTTAGGATGGTGTAAGGATGGTGTTAGAATGGTGTTAGGATGGTATAAGGATGGTGTTAGGATGGTGTTAGGATGGTGTAAGGATGATGTTGGGATGGTGTTAGGATGGTGTAAGGATGGTGTAAGGATGTTAGTATGGTGTGAGGATGATGTAAGGATGGTGTAAGGATGGTGTTAGGACGGTGTAAGAATGATATGATGGTGTAAGGATGTTGGGATGGTGTTAGGATGGTGTAAGGATGGTGTTAGGATGGTGTTAGGATGGTGTAAGGATGGTGTAAGGATGGTGTTAGGACGGTGTAAGGATGATGTTGGGATGGTGTTAGGATGGTGTAAGGATGGTGTTAGGATGGTGTAAGGATGGTGTAAGGATGGTGTTAGGACGGTGTAAGGATGGTGTTAGGATGGTGTAAGGATGGTGTTAGGACGGTGTAAGGATGTTAGGATGGTGTAAGGATGGTGTTAGGACGGTGTAAGGATGATGGAAATAAATGGTATAAAATATCGACACAATGGAAATATAAACACAAATGCAGTATAATGTGATCCTTTATTGACAACGTTTCACCCACACAGTGGACTTTTTCAAGTCACACACGGATCTACCTGGGGGTGGAAGGTACGAGAGTATTTATAGTCATGTTCAGAATGTTGAGGTCAGGTGGAGAATGCTGCATCTGATGATCTACCGGGTGGGGTTATAGAGTCTTGGGTAGCTTGGCAGGGGTATTGGACAAGTTGTGAGTAGACCTTCTGCAGTGTTCTATGTTCTTATGTGGGATAGCGATGAAGAAGTTTCTTGGCGAGTGGTTCAGCTATGTTATAGAAGCCATTGTTCTGGTTGAAATTGTTGGTTGTAGAGATGAGCGATGATTCCAGGATTCTTCTGTATTGAGTGTTGTCTTCTGTGGCTATAAGTCTTGAGTTTCTGTAGTTAATTAAATGGTTGTGTGAATTGCGATGTTGTACACAGGCATTCCTTGTATCGTCAGTCCTACTTGCATATTGGTGTTCTGAAATACGTGTTTGGAGGTCTCTTGATGTTTCGCCCACATATAATTTGTTGCAGTCATTACAAGGGATTATGTATACCCCTGCAGAGGATGGAGGCTTGTCCTGTCTACTACTGGTGATGTCCTTGATGGTCGTGGTTGTGGAGGTAGATACTTGGAATGATGTTTTGGCAAAGATGTTGGAAACATGTTTGGCAATGGAGTTGGTTGGGAGGACTATGTATCTCTTCTCGGCAGTGTCTTCTCTGGGTGTGTTGAAGATGTTTAATGCCCGCCGTCTGCAGTCTCTGATGAAGTGACGAGGATAGTGGAGTTTAGAAAATATTTGTTCAATTATAGTGCATTCTTCCTCAAGGAACTCATTGCTGCAGATTCTGAGTGCGCGCGGGAAGAAGCCTATTATTACACCACGTTTGGTTTTGGTGTCGTGGTGAGAGTAGAAGTGGAGAAGATCGTTTTGGTTGGTGGGTTTTCGATAGACTTTAAAACGAAGTTCGTGGTCAGCTTTGCAGAGCAAAACATCAAGGAAAGGAAGAGTGTTGTCGACTTCTTCTTCAAGTGTGAACTGGATTGAAGGCTCGACCTGGTTGAGCTTGTCTTGGAGAGCTTGAACGTTGAAGCGTTTAGGAGTTATGAGGAGAATGTCGTCGACATCTTTGCCAAAACATCATTCCAAGTATCTACCTCCACAACCACGACCATCAAGGACATCACCAGTAGTAGACAGGACAAGCCTCCATCCTCTGCAGGGGTATACATAATCCCTTGTAATGACTGCAACAAATTATATGTGGGCGAAACATCAAGAGACCTCCAAACACGTATTTCAGAACACCAATATGCAAGTAGGACTGACGATACAAGGAATGCCTGTGTACAACATCGCAATTCACACAACCATTTAATTAACTACAGAAACTCAAGACTTATAGCCACAGAAGACAACACTCAATACAGAAGAATCCTGTTGTTAGGTAAGACACATATGCAACAGTTAGGTATCTTTATTATGAAACGTTTCGCCTACACAGTAGGCTTCTTCTTGACTGAAGAAGCC
The DNA here is from genome assembly GCF_038502225.1 of Cherax quadricarinatus. Classification (NCBI taxonomy): domain Eukaryota; kingdom Metazoa; phylum Arthropoda; class Malacostraca; order Decapoda; family Parastacidae; genus Cherax; species Cherax quadricarinatus. The sequence goes on from NC_091353.1 coordinate 24,416,391, forward strand.
TACTGTGTAGGCGAAACGTTTCATAATAAAGATACCTAACTGTTGCATATGTGTCTTACCTAACAACCTGTCGGTATTTTATACCATTTTAATGTTCACAGAAGAATCCTGGAATCATCGCTCATCTCTACAACCAACAATTTCAACCAGAACAATGGCTTCTATAACATAGCTGAACCACTCGCCAAGAAACTTCTTCATCGCTATCCCACATAAGAACATAGAACACTGCAGAAGGTCTACTCACAACTTGTCCAATACCCCTGCCAAGCTACCCAAGACTCTATAACCCCACCCGGTAGATCATCAGATGCAGCATTCTCCACCTGACCTCAACATTCTGAACATGACTATAAATACTCTCGTACGTTCCAACCCCAGGTAGATCCGTGTGTGACTTGAAAAAGTCCACTGTGTGGGTGAAACGTTGTCAATAAAGGATCACATTATACTGCATTTGTGTTTATATTTCCGTAAGGATGATGTTAGGATGGTGTTAGGATGGTGTTAGGATGGTCGGGGTGATGGGGAACATCGGGTGATGCCGCAGTGTCTTCAAGAGGAGAATCCACCTTGTTTATTGATCTGGAACACCGGTAGAGGAGGGGAGGGAGGGGAACGGGGAGGGAAGATGGAGGAGGGGAGGGGAAGGGGTTAGTGGAGGGGGAGGGGTTAGGGAAAGGGCAGGAGGGAAAGGTTTTAATTTGGCTTTTAGCTGCGTTGTGGCAGGTTGTTTTGCTGGTAGTGGAGGTGTCTGCATCCAGGGAATCAGAGCTGCCGCTCTCTTGCCTTGGATCAAACTCTTGCTACTTACATTCCCCACACGCTGTGATTAATATACTGATAAGTATTTTTGTCATTATTATTGCTTGTACTCACCTATATGTGGTTGCAGGGATCGAGTCACAGCTCCTGACCCCGCCTCTTCACTGGTCGCTGCTAGGTCACTCTTCCTGCAACATGAGTTTTATCATACCTCTTCTTAAGGCTGTGTATGAATCCTGCCTCCACTACATCACTTGTCAAACTATTGCACTTCCTGACAACTCTGTGACTGAAGAAATACTTCCTAACATCCCCGAGTATTCAGCTTGCAATTGTGACCCCTTCTTTCTGTGTCCCATCTCTGGAACATCCTGTCTCTGTCCACCTTCCCTATTCCTTTCAGTATTTTATATGTCGTTATCTTATCCCCCCCTCCCTCATCTTTCCTGTCCTCCAGTGTTGTCAGGTTGATTTTCCTTAACCTCTTCTCATAGGACATACCCTTTAGCTCCGGAACTAGTCTTGTTGCAAACAATTGTACTTTCTCTAATTTCTAGACGAGCTGACCAGGTGTAGGTTCCAAACTGGTGCTGCATACTCCAGTATGGTCCTGACTTACACGGTGTATAGAGTCTTGAACGATTCCTTACCGAGGTGCCGGAACGTTATTCTTAGGTTTGCCAGGCGCCCATATGCTGCAGCAGTTATTGTCATGCATGAACTTAGTACACTCGAGGCGCTCCACCACTCTCCTGCACTCGAGGTGCTCCACCACTCTCCTGCACTCGAGGCGCTCCACCACTCTCCTGCACTCGAGGCGCTCCACCACTCTCCTGCACTCGAGGTGCTCCACCACTCTCCTCCTGATAATCTTCTCCATGACTTTACATATATACATGTCAGCGACACTAATCTGTCTCTCACTTATCAAGTCTAACAGAAAACATTTTCTGCAGTAACTATCAGTCCAACAATTCCAAGTTTGGAGATTAAGACACATATGCAACAGTTGGGTATCTCCATTGATGAAACGTTTCGTCTACATAGTAGACTTCTTCAGTCAAATACAGAGGCAGCAGAAGTAGTGAAATAAAGATGATGCAATCAGTCCATTAATCTTAGTGGAAAAGTATTTCAGGTGGTCAGCCCCTCGACCTTGAGAAGAGTGTAACTCCAGGATGTTTTTAACACGTTATTTACATCCCTTTTATTTATCCCTGTCTTCCATTTATACACCTCAATCATATCCCCCTTAATTTTGCGTCTTTCCAGAGAGTACAGATTCAGGGCCTCAGCTCATCCCCGTAGGAAAGATTTGTTATATATGAGATAAACTTTGTCATCCGTCTTTGTAGGTTTTCCAGCGCATTTATGTCCATTTTGTAATACTGTGAGCAGAACTCAGCATAATCTGAGGCCAAAACCAACGATATATAGAGTTGAAGTATAACCTGAGGACTCTTGTTATTTATACCTACTGATACGAAGCCAAGTATTTTATTAGTTATATTGTGAACACTTATGCTCTGTTGTCTTGACTTTAAATTACTGTTAACCAGAACTCATAAATCATCTTCGTATTCAGACTAAGATCTACATAAATATTTTCTCTTCCTAGAATCTAAGTTACATTTGTCTACGTTAAACTGCATATGCCACTTCTCTGACCATTACATCAGTCTATTCAGATCCTCCTGTAGCGCTCTAGTGTCCTCGTCAGAATTAATTAGACGGAGTATTTTAGTGTCATCAGCAAACTTGCTTATGTCGCTATTTATTCTCTCATCTGTGTCGTTTATGTAAATTGTGAACAACAAAGGGCCCAGCACTGATCCCTGTGGGACACCGCTTGTGATGCGTCCCCACTCTGATTGTTCCCCGTTTATGCAAAATGTTGACTGTCACCCAAGCCTCTGTCCAGGAAAATATGTCACCTATTCTGTGAGTTTGTACTTTCCTCAATAACCTCTGATGTGGAACTCTATCAAAGGTCTTACTGAAGGTCATATACACAATATCATATTCATTACCATGATCTACAGCTGTCAAATACCTTAGTAAAAAAAAATTAATAAATTCGTAAGGCAGGAACGCTCTTTTGTACAACCCTGCTGAGATTTATTAATTTATGACTTTCAAGGTGACTTCGAGTAGCCTCGGTAATTAAGTCAGTTTTCCCACAATGGAGGTTAGACTCACTGGTCTACAGTTCAGATAGGTATATTATTTTTTTTATTATCACACTGGCCGATTCCCACCAAGGCAGGGTGGCCCGAAAAAGAAAAACTTTCACCATCATTCACTCCATCACTGTCTTGCCAGAAGGGTGCTTTACACTACAGTTTTTAAACTGCAACATTAACACCCCTCCTTCAGAGTGCAGGCACTGTACTTCCCATCTCCAGGACTCAAGTCCGGCCTGCCGGTTTCCCTGAATCCCTTCATAAATGTTACTTTGCTCACACTCCAACAGCACGTCAAGTATTAAAAACCATTTGTCTCCATTCACTCCTATCAAACACGCTCACGCATGCCTGCTGGAAGTCCAAGCCCCTCGCACACAAAACCTCCTTTACCCCCTCCCTCCAACCCTTCCTAGGCCGACCCCTACCCCGCCTTCCTTCCACTACAGACTGATACACTCTTGAAGTTATTCTGTTTCGCTCCATTCTCTCTACATGTCCGAACCACCTCAACAACCCTTCCTCAGCCCTCTGGACAACAGTTTTGGTAATCCCGCACCTCCTCCTAACTTCCAAACTACGAATTCTCTGCATTATATTCACACCACACATTGCCCTCAGACATGACATCTCCACTGCCTCCAGCCTTCTCCTCGCTGCAACATTCATCACCCATGCTTCACACCCATATAAGAGCGTTGGTAAAACTATACTCTCATACATTCCCCTCTTTGCCTCCAAGGACAAAGTTCTCTGTCTCCACAGACTCCTAAGTGCACCACTCACTCTTTTCCCTCATCAATTCTATGATTCACCTCATCTTTCATAGACCCATCCGCTGACACGTCCACTCCCAAATATCTGAATACGTTCACCTCCTCCATACTCTCTCCCTCCAATCTGATATTCAATCTTTCATCACCTAATCTTTTTGTTATCCTCATAACCTTACTCTTTCCTGTATTCACCTTTAATTTTCTTCTTTTGCACACCCTACCAAATTCATCCACCAATCTCTGCAGCTTCTCTTCAGAATCTCCCAAGAGCACAGTGTCATCAGCAAAGAGCAGCTGTGACAACTCCCACCCTGTGTGTGATTCTTTATCTTTTAACTCCACGCCTCTTGCCAAGACCCTCGCATTTACTTCTCTTACAACCCCATCTATAAATATATTAAACAACCACGGTGACATCACACATCCTTGTCTAAGGCCTACTTTTACTGGGAAAAAATTTCCCTCTTTTCTACATACTCTAACTTGAGCCTCACTATCCTCGTAAAAACTCTTCACTGCTTTCAGTAACCTACCTCCTACACCATACACTTGCAACATCTGCCACATTGCCCCCCTATCCACCCTGTCATACGCCTTTTCCAAATCCATAAATGCCACAAAGACCTCTTTAGCCTTATCTAAATACTGTTCACTTATATGTTTCACTGTAAACACCTGGTCCACACACCCCCTACCTTTCCTAAAGCCTCCTTGTTCATCTGCTATCCTATTCTCCGTCTTACTCTTAATTCTTTCAATTATAACTCTACCATACACTTTACCAGGTACACTCAACAGACTTATCCCCCTATAATTTTTGCACTCTCTTTTATCCCCTTTGCCTTTATACAAAGGAACTATGCATGCTCTCTGCCAATCCCTAGGTACCTTACCCTCTTCCATACATTTATTAAATAATTGCACCAACCACATCTATCATTTTCCACTGATCACACACTATCTTACTACTGTATTCCTGAATGAAACATTTTGGGTTAATCTTCAAATTCCTTGTCATTTTAACCTTGTAATCTTTCTTGTTTTTTCTTATTTTTTTCTTTAATATGAATATATTGATTTCTTAACTACCCATCTTCACTTCTGGTTCGCCTGTAAATGCCTCTCTCTATATATTGTAATGTAGGGTCATTTTTGTTTGATCTAATTTCCCTATTTGGAAGATAAATAGTCTGCCACCTAGAACTACACTTTGGAAAATGTCATATAGGCAACCATCACCACCTACCTGACTATGGGTCCATAGTCAGGTCATTCCAGTTCAACCTACCCAGGTAATTTCTCAGTCCTATGAAATCTGCCAAGCAGAAGTCGGGGATATTGACTTGATCGTAGTTATTAGGGTAATTCCATGATATATAGAAACTTATTTGTGATTACTGTCCTCAAGCTCATCATTGACCTCAAGATTATTAATTAGTGATTCCTTGTTGGCAGGAAGAAAGTCAAGCAGGTTATTTCCTTTAATAAATGGTTCTGTCACAAAATGTTTTAAGAAACAATCGTGGATCGTATCAAGAAAATCACTAGTACAATATTTCCTCTCAAATTACTCAGATCAGTATGTCTCAAGTTAAAAATCCCCCATTAACACAACACTTTCGTATCTTGATGCCTTATGAATTTCGCCCCAGAAAAGTTCACTGCACTCGCTATGAAGGTTTCGGGACCTGTAGATCACACCCAAGAGTAGCTTTTCACAACCTTCCAGAAACTGTAGCCAAACCTTCTTGTATGTTGCAACAGTCTTGTATGTTGCAACAGTCTTGTATGTTGCAACAGTCTTGTATGTTGCAACAGTCTTGTATGTTGCAACAGTCTTGTATGTTGCAACAGTCTTGTATGTTGCAACAGTCTTGTATGTTGCAACAGTCTTGTATGTTGCAACAGTCTTGTATGTTGCAACAGTCAGTCCTGTATGTCGCAAACAGTCCTGCGGTATGCCGCAAACAGTCCCAGGCGTCGCAAACAGTCCTGGCATGCCGCAGCAGTCCACGTTGCAGCAGTCCCAGTATGTCGCAACAGTCCTGTATGTTGCAGCAGTCCAGGCGTTGCAGCAGTCTCATGCTGCAACAGTCCTGTGCTGCAACAGCTTCCACTGCCGCGTTGTTCCTGCATGTCGGGCAACAGTCCTGCGGCTGCCGCAAACAGTCCAGGCGTCGTTGTTCTGCATGCCGCACGTCCTTGGTATGCGCCGCAACAGTCCTGTACTGTCGCGTTAGTCCTATGTCAACAGTCCTACGTTGGCAACATCCTGCATAACTGGGCAAACAGTCCTATGTCGCAACAGTCCTGGCATGTCGCAAACAGTCCAGCATGTCAGTAAACAGTCCGTATGTCAGCAAGAATTGGTATGCTTCGCAACAGTCCTGGCATGCCGCAACAGTCTTGTATGTTGCAACAGTCTTGTATGTTGCAACAGTCTTGTATGTTGCAACAGTCTTGTATGTTGCAACAGTCTTGTATGTTGCAACAGTCTTGTATGTTGCAACAGTCTTGTATGTTGCAACAGTCTTGCATGTTGCACAGTCTTGTATGTTGCAACAGTCTTGTATGTTGCAACAGTCTTGCATGTTGCACAGTCTTGTATGTTGCAACAGTCTTGTATGTTGCAACAGTCTTGCATGTTGCACAGTCTTGCATGTTGCAACAGTCTTGTATGTTGCAACAGTCTTGTATGTTGCAACAGTCTTGTATGTTGCAACAGTCTTGCATGTTGCAACAGTCTTGCATGTTGTGTGTGTTTTAAGTGTGTTTCTTGCGTTATCTCGAGGATAAACCTTGCTGTTTTTTTCAACGACCTTTGTAAACCACAAAACCAGTGTGGTTTTTGTTGACTTTTTTAGGCTAGTAATGGCAGACTCTACTAATTGAACATTTGTTCCGTGTGGTGGTATGACTAGTGGAAGACCTTGTTACAATGACCACCTCGATACTCAGACCTTGTTTGTATGATGACCTTGTTTATATATTGACCTTGGTACTTAGACCTTGTTTATATGACCTTTGTACTAAGACCTTGTTTGTATAGCCACCTTGGTACTAAAACCTTGTTTATATGATGACCTTGATACTAAGACTGTTTATATGATGGCCTTGGTACTAAGACCTTGTTTATATGACGACCTTGGTACTAAGATCTTGTTTATATGACGACCTTGGTACTAAGATCTTGTTTATATGACGACCTTGGTACTAAGTCCTTGATGAGTAAGACACATATATAACAGTTGTGTATCTTTATTGTTGGCAGGTTTGTGGTGATCAGCTTGTTCAGTCAGATACTGGAGGCAGCAGCAGCAGCAGCAGCAGCAGCAGCAGCAGTGGCCAGGTAAAGATGTCATCAGCACCTCAACCTTTGCAGTAATAATCTGTGGGGAATATTCTTCTACCAGTCTTCTCTACTTACTTATAAATGCTGTGTAGCACAATACTTTTAAATAATACATTACAAGTACACAGAGGTGGGGCATAGCGTACCCAGAGTACAGCAGTGTACCCAGGGTACAGCAGTGTACCCAGGGTACAGCAGTGTACCCAGGGTACAGCAATGTACCCAGGGTACAGCAGTGTACCCAGGGTACCGCAGCATACCCAGGGTACAGCAGCATACCCAGGGTACAGCACACATTACCGCTCTCAAGTACAGCACTGAGACGCTGGGATATACAACTATAGCTACTCTGGGATCCTTAGTTTCCCTAACTCCTCCAGCAACCTGGACATCCTTCCTCATGAAGCGAGGGTCTGGATCCCTAACTCCTCCAGCAACCTGGACGTCCTTCCTCATGAAGCGAGGGTCTGGATCCCTAACTCCTCCAGCAACCTGGACATCCTTCCTCATGAAGCGAGGGTCTGGATCCCTAACTCCTCCAGCAACCTGGACGTCCTGCCTCATGAAGCGAGGGTCTGGATCCCTAACTCCTCCAGCAACCTGGACGTCCTTCCTCATGAAGCGAGGTCTGGATCCCTAACTCCTCCAGCAACCTGGACGTCCTTCCTCATGAAGCGAGGGTCTGGATCCCTAACTCCTCCAGCAACCTGGACGTCCTCATGAAGCGAGGGTCTGGATCCCTAACTCCTCCAGCAATCTGGACGTCCTTCCTCGTGAAGCGAGGGTCTGGATCCCTAACTTCTCCAGCAACCTGGACGTCCTTCCTCGTGAAGCGAGGGTCTGGATCCCTAACTCCTCCAGCAACCTGGACATCCTTCCTCATGAAGCGAGGGTCTGGATCCCTAACTCCTCCAGCAACCTGGACATCCTTCCTCATGAAGCGAGGGTCTGGATCCCTAACTCCTCCAGCAACCTGGACATCCTTCCTCATGAAGCGAGGTCTGGATCCCTAACTCCTCCAGCAACCTGGACATCCTTCCTCATGAAGCGAGGGTCTGGATCCCTAACTCCTCCAGCAACCTGGACATCCTTCCTCATGAAGCGAGGGTCTGGATCCCTAACTCCTCCAGCAACCTGGACGTCCTTCCTCATGAAGCGAGGGTCTGGATCCCTAACTCCTCCAGGAACCTGGACGTTCTTCCTCATGAAGCGAGGGTCTGGACCCCTAACTCCTCCAGGAACCTGGACGTTCTTCCTCATGAAGCGAGGGTCTGGATCCCTAACTCCTCCAGCAACCTGGACGTCCTTCCTCATGAAGCGAGGGTCTGGACTCATGGTACAACATGTAGTAATATGAAATAATCATGAACAATCGATACGAGATGCGAAACAAACACAGGAGTTGATTGTTAGCTCTAGGTCTTGTTGCAATCAACACATCGGGAGCTTGCAATGTTGCAGAAATAGTGTGGGCAATCCAGGAAGGTTTATTCATGTGAATGGTTCTCCAGGAGAACCATTCACATGAAGGGCACCTTCCTGGATTGCCCACTTTATTCCTGCAACATTGCAAGCTCCCGATGGTGAGGCAGTAGTAGTGTGGTGAGGCAGTAGTAGTGTGGTGAGGCAGTAGTAGTGTGGTGAGGCAGTAGTAGTGTGGTGAGGCAGTAGTAGTGTGGTGAGGCAGTAGTAGTGTGGTGAGGCAGTAGTAGTGTGGTGAGGCAGTAGTAGTGTGGTGAGGCAGTAGTAGTGTGGTGAGGCAGTAGTAGTGTGGTGAGGCAGTAGTAGTGTGGTGAGGCAGTAGTAGTGTGGTGAGGCAGTAGTAGTGTGGTGAGGCAGTAGTAGTGTGGTGAGGCAGTAGTAGTGTGGTGAGGCAGTAGTAGTGTGGTGAGGCAGTAGTAGTGTGGTGAGGCAGTAGTAGTGTGGTGAGGCAGTAGTAGTGTTGTGTGGTGAGGCAGTAGTAGTGTGGTGAGGCAGTAGTAGTGTGGTGAGGCAGTAGTAGTGTGGTGTGGTGAGGCAGTAGTAGTGTGGTGAGGCAGTAGTAGTGTGGTGAGGCAGTAGTAGTGTGGTGAGGCAGTAGTAGTGTGGTGAGGCAGTAGTGTGGTGAGGCAGTAGTAGTGTTGTGTGGTGAGGCAGTAGTAGTGTTGTGTGGTGAGGCAGTAGTAGTGTTGTGTGGTGAGGCAGTAGTAGTGTGGTGTGGTGAGGCAGTAGTAGTGTGGTGAGGCAGTAGTAGTGTTGTGTGGTGAGGCAGTAGTAGTGTTGTGTGGTGAGGCAGTAGTAGTGTGGTGAGGCAGTAGTAGTGTGGTGTGGTGAGGCAGTAGTAGCGCGGCGATGCTGCGCAGTAGTGCGGGCGTGCGGAGGCAGAGAGCGGCCAGGATAAGCAGCAGCGTGGCGATAAGCAGCAGTGCAGCGTGGATATGCCGCAGCAGCGGTGATGCTGCGCAGTGCGGTGAGGCAGCAGTAGTGCGAGGCGCGCGCAGTGCGGCAGAGCAGCAGCAGCGCAGGAGCGCCAGCAGGCGCTGTGCGGCGACAGCAGCAGTGCGGTGCGGCAAGGCAGGCGCGGTGCGGTGATACAGCAGCAGTGCGGGTGATACAGCAGCAGCGGTGATACAGCAGCACCGGTGATGGCAGAAGCGTGGTGATGCAGCAGTGAGTATGGCGAATTTTGTTAACAGTGCGGAGCGCTACAGCAGTGCGGTGATGCCAGCAGAAAGTGCGGTGATGCGCAGCGGCCACGGCGGCAGCAGCAGTGCAGCGAGGCAGAGTAGTGGGTGCTGCGTGTCGATATGAGCAGCGCGGCGACCAGCAGCAGTGCGGTGATGGTGCAGTAGCACGCGAAGCAGCAGCAGTGCGGTGATACAGCAGCAGTGCGGCGATGGCAGCAGTGCAAGGATGGGCAGGCCGCTGTGATGCTACAGCAGCGTGGTGATGCTGGCAGCAGTGCGGCGATGCCAGCAACAGCGCTGTACGGCGAGCAGTGCGTGGGTGATGCTGGCGCAGCAGTGCGGCGATGCCAGCAGCAGTGGGCCAGGCGGCGATGCCAGCGCGCTGCGGATACAGCAGTGCGGCGATACAGCAGCAGTGGGGTGATAGCAGTGTGGTGATACGCAGGCTGCACAAGGAGGCAGCAGTGCAGGAGGCATATCACGTGGTGAGGCAGCAGTAGTGCGGTGAGGCAGCAGAGTGCAAGGAGGCAGCAGCAGTGTAAGTGGAGGAGCAGCAGTGTGGTGAAGCCAAGTAGCAGTGCAGGAGGCAGCAGCAGTGCAAGGGCCACAGCAGCAGTGGAGGTTGGCAGTAGTGCATGAGCAGTAGTAAGTAGCCATAGCAGTGCTGTGTGCAGATAGCAGTGGCACAGCAGTGGTGAACAGCAGAGTGGAGGAGGCAGCAGCAGTGCGAAGGAGGCAGCAGCAGTGCAAGAGTGGGCAGCAGTGCATGTAAGGAGGCAGCAGTGAGGCAGCAGCAGTGCAAGGAGGCAGCAGTGCGGGTGATGCAGCAGTGAGGTGGCATTACAGCAGGGGCCAGGTGGCGATGCCAGCAGCGCGTCAGCCAGCAGCAGTGTGGTGATGCAGCAGCAGTGTAAGGAGATGCAGCAGCAGTGTCAGCAGGAGGCAGCAGGTGCGGCAGCCACAGCAGAAAAGGCTGTGCGGTGATACAGCAGCGCAAGTGAAGCCACAGCAGTGGCGGAGGGGCGCATGCGGTGATATGAACAGGTAAGGAGGCAGCAGTGCGGCACAGCAGCAGTGTGGTGATGCTACAGCGTATGAGGCCAGCAGCAGTGCGGCGAACAGCAGCAGTGCAGGAGTGTTAGCAGCGCGGTGATGGTTAGCAGGTGGCGAATAAGAGTAGTGCGGCGCGGTGATGCTACAGTAGTGCGGCGATACAGAGCGCGGAATGTTAGTATGCGGCAATATAGCAGCGCTGTGCGGCGATGCTACGCGAGTGCGGCGAACAGCAGCAGTGCGGCGATAACAGCAGCAGCGGCGATGGCAGCAGGCCAGCGGTGATGCTGCGCAGCAGTGGCGAAATTAAGTGAGCAGCACAGTAAGATGCCGCAGTGAGCGCGGCGGGGCCAGCAGCAGCGTGCGATGCCAGCAGAGCGCGGCGATGGCAGCAGCGCTCGTGCGATGTAGCGCAGGCAGCCACGCAGCAGTGCGGCGGAGGCAGCAGCAGCGTGGTGAGTGCCAAAGAAAGATGGGTAGCCAGCAGTAGTGTGAAGATACAGCAGCAGTGCGGTGATGCTGGCAGCAGTGGCAAACAGCAGCAGTGCGGCAAGTGATGCTATAGCAGGGCAGGAGTGCCAGCAGCAGTGCGGCGGGGCTGTTAAGAGTGTGCGCACAGCAGCAGTGGTGAGCAGGTGAGGCAGATACAGCAGAGTGCAAGAGGCATAGCAGTGTGGCATTGTTGTTATGTGTAAGTGGAGGCAGCAGTAGTGCGGGTGATGCTGTTACTAGTGCGGTGATACAGCATTAGTGCAAGATACAGCAGTGCAGGATGCCAGCAGTGGCGTGGTGAGGCAGCAGAGTGGTGATGCTGCGCAGGTGTGGCAGAGGGGCAGCAGTAGTGTGGTGATGCTACAGAGTGCAAGGAGGCAGCAGTAGTGTGGCAGCTGCAGAAAGTGGCAGAGGCAGCAGCAGTGCGCGCTGGCAGCAGTGTGGTGAGGCAGCAGGTGGTGTGGTGATGCAGCAGTAGTGCAGGAGCAGCAGAGCGTGGTGATAAGGCAGCAGTGCGGTGGGGCCAGCAGTAGTGCGGTGATACAGCAGTAACGTGGGGTGAAGCCAGCAGGTGATGTTAGCAGTGGTGATACAGCAGGGCAGGATGCTACAGAAAAAGGGTGATAAGTATAGTGGGTGATACAGCAGTAGCAAAAGGAGGCAGCAGTAGTGGTGATGCAGCAGTGAGCAGTGATACAGCAGTGAGTGCAGGAGGCCAGCAGTGCAGGAGCAACAGCAGAGTGCAGGAGGCCAGCAGTGCAGGCAGGGAGGCAGCAGTACTGTGATACAGCAGCATTGCGGATGAGCAGCAGTGCGGCGGAGGCAGCAGTAGTGTGGTGTGGTGATGCAGTAGCAGTGTGGTGATAGTTAGAGTGCGGTGAGGCATGGCAGTGTTGGAGGTGAGGACATAGCAGCGTGGTGATGCTATAGTAGTGCGGGCGGAGGCAGTAGTAAAGGTGTGGTGATACAGCAGCATATGGTGAGGCAGCAGCAAAGTGTGAGTGGTGATGTTGGCAGTAGTACGGTGGAGGCAGCAGTAATGGCGGAGACAGCAGCAAAGAGCAGCAGTATGCAAGGAGGCAGCAGCAGTGCTTGTGCAGGAGGCACCTGCAGTATGGAGGGCAGCAGAGGTGGAGGAGGCAGCATTAGTGCAGCGTGGTGAGGCAGCAGCAGTGGGTGATAGCAGCAGTGCTGTGTGGTGATACAGGAGAGTGTGGTGATGCTAAGCAGCAGTGCTGTGTGGTGAGACAGCAGTGAGTAAGCTGTGTGGTGCACAGCAGTAGTGTGTGATGCTATAGTAGCAGTGGTGATAAGCAGCAGTGAGTGTGGGTGACAGCAGCAGTGCTTGTGTGTATGATGAGCAGCAGTGGCGATACAGCAGCAGTGGCAGATAAGCAGTGCAGTGCGGCAGAGCAGCAGTAGTGCGGTGACAGCAGCAGTGCAGGAGGCAGCAGCAGTGCTTGCGTGATACAGCAGTGTGGCAGGAGGCAGTAGCGCAGCGGCAGAGGCCAGCAGCAGTGCAAGTGATGCAGCAGTAAAGTGTCAGGTGGTGATACAGCAGAGCAGGCCAGAACAGGGCACAGCAGCAGTGGCTGTGCATGAGCAGTAGTAGAAAGTGCAAGACAGTGGTGATGGCATTGTTATGCGGGCAGGTGATACAGCAGAGTGCGGTGATAAGAAAAGAGTGCGAACAGCAGCAGTGCATGATGCTACAGCAGTGGTGATAAGCAGCAGTGAGTGCTGTGCGGTGAGCAAGGCAGCAGTGTCAGGAGGCAGCAGTAGTGCTGTGTGGCGCAAGGGCAGGAGTGCACAGATACAGCAGTATGCGCTGAGGCCAGCAGCAGTGTGGGTGTGGGTGAGACAGCAGCAGTGCGGTGCAAGGGAGGCAGCAGCAAAGTGCGGCGTGGTGATAAGGCAGCAAAGGGTGGTGAGGCAGGCAGTGTGGCGATGCTATAGCACCGTGGTGAGGCAGCAGGATGTGGTGGAGGGCAGCAGCAGTACGGGTGAAGAGCAATAGTGCGGAGAGGCAGCAGTAGTGTGTGGGCGATGCAGCAGTAGTGGTGATGCAGCAGTATATTGTACGGTGATACAGCAAAGAGTGCAGGAGGCAGCAGCAGTGTTGTGCATGATACAGCAGTAGTGCATGAGCCCAGCAGCAGTGTGGTGAGGCAGTAGCATGGCACAGCAGCAGGGTGAGGCAGCAGTGGTGATACAGCAGTAGTGCGGCGGAGGCAGCAGTGAGTGGTGAGGCAGCAGCAGTGCTGTATGATAAGCAGCAGCAAAGGGCGGAGGCAGAAAGAGTGCAGGAGGCAGCAGGCTGTGTGGTGAGGCAGGTATGTGGGTGAGGCAGAGTGAGTGTGTGAGAGCAAAGAGTGGTGATAGCAGTAGTGGCGAGGCAGCAGCAGTGTGGTACCAGCAGGCTAAAAAAGGAGGCAGCAGTAGTGCAGGGGCCAGTAGTAGTGTAAGATAAGCAGCAGTAGTGCGGCGATACAGCAGCAGCGTGGCGGATAAGCAGCAGCAGTGCAGTGACAGCAGCAATGCAGGAGCAGCAGTGGGTGAGGCAGTAGTAGTGCTGTATGGGTGATAAGAGCAGTGTGGTGATGTTGTTAGCAGTGCTGTGTGCTTGAGTGCAGTAGCAGGTGCGGAGCCAGCAGAGTGCAAGGAGGCAGCAGTAGCATGGCGAAGCCAGCAGGGTGAGGCAGTAGTAGTGTGGTGATACAGTATAAAAGAGGCAGCAGTAGTGGTGAGGCAGTAGTAGTGTTGTATGGTGAGGCAGTACTAGTGTGGTGAGGCAGTAGTAGTGTGGTGAGGCAGCAGTAGTGTGGTGAGGCAGTAGTAGTGCAAGAGGAGCAGTGTGGCAAGCAGCAGTAGTGTGGTGGAGGGCAGCAAAGAGTGTGGTGAAGCAGTAGTAGTGGTGATATATGCATGAGGCAGAAGTAGTGTGGTACAGTAGTGTGGTGAGGCAGTAGTAGTGTGGTGAAGCAGTAGTAGTGTGGGTGGTGAGGCAGCAGTGCAGGAGGTGAGAGTGCGGGTGCAGTGATGCTGCAGTGAGTGGTGGCAGAAATAAGAGCAGCAAGTGGCATGATGCTAAAAGAAAGATGGCAGAGCACAGCAGCAGTGCGAACAGCAGCAGTGTGGGTGCGGTGATACAGCAGCAAAGGTATGAAATAAGAGCAGGGCGATGCTGTTGAAAGAGTGCTCGTGCGGCGATACAGCAGCAGTGCGGGGTGATGTTGAGCAGCAGTGCGGGCAGAGGCAGCAGCAGTGCGGCGATGCTAAGCAGTGCAAGTGATACAGCAGAGTGCAAGTGATGCTGCAGCAGCGCAAGTGATGAGCAGCAGTGCCGTGCATGATACAGCAGTGCGAAATAAGCAGCAGGTGCGATACAGCAGCAAGTGATGCCAGCAGCAGTGCAGATACAGCAGCAGTGGTGAGCAGCAGCAGTATGAGGCAGCAGCAGCGTGGTGATGCAGCAGCAGGCGAGCGCAGCAGTGCGGGTGATGCTGGGCAGTAGTGCAGGAGGCAGCAGCAGTGTGGTGATACAGCAGTGTGGCAGGAGGTACAGTAGTGGCCAGGTGGTGATACAGCAGGAGTGTGGCGAACAGCAGCAGTGTGGTGAACAGCAGTAGTGGGGCAAAAAGTGGGAGGCAGTAGCAGTGCGGCGGAGTGAAAGTAGTGAGCGTGCGGGTGAAATATAGCAGGCTTGCGTAAGTGAGGCAGCAGCAGGGGCAGGAGGCAGCAGCAGTGGCGAAGCCAGCAGCAGTGCGGCGATGGCGCACCAGCGTGGTGATACAGCAGCAAAGTGCAGGAGCAGCAGCAGTGGCGAACAGCAGTGTGGTGTAAGGAGGCAGCAGCAGTGCGGGCAGCCAGCAGTGCAGTGCAAGAAGCAGCAGCAGTGCTGTGTGGTGATACAGCAGTGTGGCGAATATAGCAGTGGTGATACAGCACCAGTGCATGATGAGCAGCAGTGCGGCGATGAGCAGCAGTGCGGCAATTGCAGGCGTGGCAACAGCAGCAGGCCAGTGGTGATAGCACCAGTGGCGATGCTGGCAGCAGGTGCGAGGCAGCACCATGCGCGATACAGAGTGCGGTGATGCCAGCAGCAGTGCGGCGGCCAGCAGCAGGCCGTGCGGTGATGTTAGCAGTGCGCGATGCAGCAGAGTGGCGAAATACAGCAGCGCGGCGGCTAAGCAGCAGCGCTCGTGCGGCGATGCCAGCAGCGCGGGCGAAACAGCAGCAGCGCGGCGATGCCGTTAGCAGCGCGGTGATGCCAGCAGCGAGCGCAAGGCAGCAGCAGTGCGGCGATGGCAGCAGTGCGGCGAAACAGCAGCAGGCTGCGTGGCAGATGCTGAAAGAGAAAGGGGCGATGCTGGCGAGAGTGGCGGATAAGCAGCAGAGTGCGGTGAAGCCATAGCAGTGCGGTGATGGCAGCAGTGCGCGGGCTACAGAAAGTGCGGTGATGTTGGCAGTGAGCGTGGCGAACAGCAGGAAAAGCCTGCGTGGCGATACAGCAGCAGTGCGGCGATACAGCAGCGTGCGGCGATGCAGCAGTGCGGCGGAGGCAAAGAAAGAGCGCGGCGGAGCGCAGCAGTAGTGCGCGGGGCCAGCAGCAGCGCGGCACAGCAGCAGCGCCTGCGGCGATGCGCAGAGCAGGCGATGCCAGCAGTGCGGCGAGGCAGGCGCGGCGGAGGCTGGCAGCAGTGCGGCGATGCCAGCAGCAGGTGGCGAACAGCAGCAGTGCCAGTAAGGAGCAGCAGAGCGTGGTGATGCTGGCGCATAGTGCGGCGATACAGCAGCAGCGCGGCGATAGCAGCAGCAAGTGATGTTGAGCAGCAGTGGCAGCATATGTGGCGAACAGCAGCAGCGTGGCGAATTATGAGCAGCGCTGTGCATGATACAGTAGTGCGCGGAACAGCAGCGCGGCGATACAGCAGTGGCGATACAGCAGCAGTGCGGTGATACAGCAGCATGCGGCAACAGCAGTGCGGCGAATAAGTGAGAGCGCGGTGAAATATGAGCAGGCTGTGCGGCGATGTTATAGCGCGGCGAACAGCAGCAGCGTGGCGAACAGCAGCAGTACGGCGATGCTGGCAGCAGTGCGGCGAACAGCAGCAGTGCGGCGAACAGCAGCAGCGTGGCGGAAATAAGCAGCAGCGCCGTGCGGCGATACAGCAGCAGCGCGGCGAACAGCAGCAGCGCGGCGATGCCAGCACCAGCGGCGATGCAGCAGCGCTGCGGCGATACAGCAGCAGTGCGGGCAATGCAGCAGTGGCAGTGAGCCAGCAGCAGTACAAAGAGGCAGCAGAGTGGTGAAGCCAGCAGTAGTGTAAGAGGCAGCACCAGTGTGGTGATAAGCAGCAGTAGTGGCTGTGTGGTGATGAGCAGAGTGCAGGAGGCAGCACCAGTGGTGATAGCAGAGCACAGGTGGTGAATAAGAGGAGTGGTGATACAGCACTAGTGGTGATAGTTGAGAGCAGTGGTGAAGGAGGCAGCAGCAGTGTGGCGTAACAGCAGCAGTGGCTGTGTGGCAAGGCAGCAGAGGGTGATATGCAGTGCAGTGGCAAGCAGCAGTGTGGCAGCCAGCAGCAGTGCTTGTGTGGTGATGTTAAAGAAAAAAAGGGAGGCAGCAGTGGCAGCCAGCAGTGCGGCATTGTTATATGATACAGTGGGCGATACAGCAGCAGCGTGGCAATATGAGCAGTGTCAGGTGATAGCAGCAGTGGTGGCAACAGCAGCAGTGCGGTGAAATAAGAGTAGTGGGCCAGGGTGGTGACAGCAGTGGTACAGCAGTACAACTGTGTGGTGAGTACAGGCAGTAGTGGTGATAAAGCAGCAGTAGTGGCAAAGGCAGCAGTGTTGTGTAAGATAGTGGCAGGAGGCAGCAGTGCAAGTGAACAGTGAGTAGTGCTGTGGTGATGCTGTTAGTGGTGAGGGCAGCAGAGTGGCTTGTGTGGTGATACAGCAGTAGCGTGGCAACAGCAGTGAGTGCTGTGTGGCAGATAGCAGCAGCAGTGTAAGATACAGCAGTGTAAGTGGAATAAGAAAGAGTGCTGTGCGGTGATATAGGCAATGAAGAAAGAGTATAAGCCAGGTGGTGATAGTAGCAGTGCAGGAGGCAGCAGTAGTGTAAGTAGGGGCCAGCAGTAGTGGTCAGTAAGATACAGCAGTGCAAGCCAGTAGCAGTGGTGATACAGCAGCAGTGGTGAGGGCAGCAGTAGTGCTGTGTAAGTGATACAGCAGCAGTGCGGGTGAACAGTGAGCAGTGCATGAGCAGCAGTAGTGTGGCAATAGCAGTAGTACAGTAGATGCTATGAAGAGTGTGGTGAAGAGCAGTAGTGCATGATGCTGTTAGCAGTGGTGAGGCAGCAGTGTGGTGCAAGTGAGCAGCAGTAGTGTGGCAGCAGCAGTGCGGTGATATAGCAAAGTGGTGAGGCAGCAGCAGTGCCAGGTGATAGCAGTAGCAGTGCTGTGTGGTGAGGCAGCAGCAGTGCGACGAACAGCAGCAGTGCGGCGAGGTTACAGTAGCGTGGCGATGCTGCAGGCTGTGGCGATAAAGAGCAGCAGTGTGGCAAAATGGCAGTTAGCGGCGCAGCCAGCAGCAGTGCGCCGATACAGCAGCAGTGCGGCGATGCCAGCAGTAGTGCGGTGAATGAGCAGCAGTGCGTCGATGCTAAGAGCAGGAGGCAGCAGCGTGGTGATAAGCAGAGTAGTGTGGTGAACAGTATAGCGTGGCGAGGCAGCAGCAGTGCGGTGAGACAGCATTAGCGGTGATGTTGTTAATTATGGCGAGTGCTATAGCAGTGCGGCGGAGGCAGCAGTGCGGCGTGCGAGGCAGCAGCGTGGGCGAGGCAGCAGGCGGCGATACAGCAGTGGCGGCGCAGCAGCAGCGCGGCGGGGCCAGCAGCAGTGCGGCAACAGCAGAGTGTGGTGATACAGCAGTGCAATGCGGTGGAGCAGCAGCAGGGTGGAGGCAGCAGTAGTGCGTGGGTGAACAGCAGTGCGGGGTGCGGTGATACAGCAGTGAGGGGGTGGAGGCAGAGGTGTGGCGAACAGCAGCAGTGGCGATACAGCAGCAGTGCGGGTGGAGGCAAGAGCAGTGCAGGAGGGGCAGCAGCAATGTGGCGATGTTGGCAGTGGTGAGGCAGCAGCAGTGCGGGAGGCAGCAAAGTAGGCGAAATACAGTAGTGCGGTGATATAGCAGTGCGGCGAAGCCAGCAGCAGTGTGGGTGATAGCAGCAGCAGGCAAGTGAACAGCAGTAGCAGGAGGCACAGCAGTGCGGTGGAGGCAGCAGCAGTGTGCACAGCAGTGCAGGTGGTGATAGCAGTGAGTGCAAGAGCAGCAGTAGTGGGTGAGGCAGCAGCAGCGTGCATGAGGCAGCAAAAAGGGCACAGTAGCAGTGCGGTGGAGGCAGCAGTAACGTGGTGAGGCGTAGTGGCAGGAGGCCAGCAGCAGTGGCAATGGAAAGAAAGAGTGTGGCAACAGCAGTGCGGCGATGCTGTTATAGTGTGGCAGGAGCAGTAGTGCGGGTGAAGCAGAGTGCGGTGTGGTGATACAGCAGTAGTGGTGAGGCAGCAGTGGTGGTGATAGCAGCAGTGCATGATACAGCAGTGCAAAGATGGCAGCAGTGCGGCAGCCAGCAGCAGTGCGGTGATGCAGAGTGGCAGCCAGCAGTGCGGTGCGGTGATGCAGCAGCAGTGCAAGTGATACAGCAGCAGTGCGGTGATGCAGCAGTGCGGCGATGCTGGCAGTGAGTGTGGGTGAACAGCAGTGCAGTGCAGTGATGCAGCAAGTAAATGCGGCGGAGGCGTTGGTGCAGTGCGGTGATGCTGCAGCAGAGTGCGGTACTACAGTATGCGGCGCGGGGCCAGCAGCAGTGCGGTGATGCGCAGTGGTGATACAGCAGCAGTGGTGAAATACAGCAGTGCGGTGATGCTGCGCAGCAGTGCGGCGATACAGCAGCAGTGCGGCGATGCTGGCAGAAAGTGCGGCGAACAGTGCGGTGCAGAGCAGCAGAGCGCGGTGATGCTACAGCAGCATGGTGATACAGAGCAGGCGGTACTGTTAGTGAGCGCAGTATGTTGCAGTGCAAGAGGCAGCAGTGTGCAGCCGGCAGGAGGCAGCAGTAGCGGTGATGCTATAGCAGTGGTGAAGCAGCAGTGGGTGGAGGCAGCATTAGTGCGGGTGATAGCAGTAGTGTGGTGGAGGCAGCAGTGTGGTGCGGTGGAGGCAGCAGTAGTGTGGGTGAGGTTGGCAGTGTGGTGGGCTACAGTGCAGTGTGGTGAACAGAGTGTGGTGAGGCAGAAGAGTGTGGGTGAGGCAGAGTGTGGTGTGGTGAGGTTAGCAGTGCAAGGAGGCAGAGAGTGGCATTACAGCAGTGTGGTGATAAAATATGTGGTGAGGCAGCAGTAGTGTGGTACTACAGTGCAGGTGAGGCAGTAGTAGTATGAATATAGTGGTGGTGAGGCAGTAGTAGTGTGGTGAGGCAGCATTAGTGTGGTGAGGCAGCAGTGCGAAGTAGCCAGCAGAGTGCGGTACTGCTGGAGCAGTGCGATATTGTTAATTAGCGCGGTGATGCTGTTAGCAGTAAGTGAGTGCCAGCAGCGGTGCGGTGAGGCCAGGCGCAGTGGCAAGGAGGCAGCAGCGTGGCGGTGATACAGCAGTGAGCGTGGCGATACAGCAGCAGCGCGGCGAACAGCAGCAGTGCGCGAAGCCATACAGCATGGTGAGTAAGAGCAGCGCGGCGGAGGCGCAGCGGTGCAAGTGAGGCCAGCAGCAGCGTGGCGATGCTGGCAGCAGCGTGGCGATGCTGGGCAGCAGTGGCGTAACAGCAGCAGTGCGGCGATGCAGCGAACGCGGCAATACAGCAGTGCGGCGATACAGCAGCAGCGCGGCGATGCAGCGCGGCGTGCGATGAGCAGTGCGGCGATAGCAGCAGGTGCAAGTGGAGTGCAGCAGCAGTGCAGGAGTACAGCAGCAGTGTGGTGGAGGCAGCAGTGCAGTGCGGGTGAGCAGCAGTAGTGTGCAGGAGGCAGCAGTAGTGTGAGCAGCAGTACTGTGATATAGCATTGTGAGTGCTGTTAGCAGTGCGGGTGATGCTATATGTGGTGGTGAGTGGGTAGTAGTGGTGCAGTGAGGTTACAGGCGTGTATGGAGGAATAGTAGTGTGGTGGAGGCAGTGGCAGTGCTGATGGGTGATAGCAGCAGTAGTGGGTGAGGCAGCAGTGTGGGGTGAGGCAGAGTGCTGTGTGGTGAGGCAGCAGCAGTGCAAGTGAGTGCAGCAGTAGTGCAGTGCGGGTGAGGCAGCAGCAGTACGCAGTGATGTTGGTGCAGTACCAAAAGGAGACAGCAGTAGTGTGTGGTGATATGCAGTAGTGCAAGAGGCAGCAGCAGCAAGACAGGATAGACCTCAGTAGTGTGAAGGAGGCAGCAGGAGGTGTGGCAGGAGTGCATTAGTGCAGTGCAGTGAGGCAGCAGTGAGTGTGGATGGCAGTGTCGTGTGGTGATGCTATGAAGAGTGTGTAAGATGAGCAGTGCGTCAGGTGATACAGCAGAGTGCTGTGTGGTGAGACAGCAGCAGCGCTGTGTGGCAAGCAAGCAGCAGTAGTGTGGGGATAGCAGCAGTGCAGTGCAGGAGGCAGTAGCAGTGCGGTGAGACAGTAGCAGTGCTGTGCGGTGATGTAAAGAGAGTGCATGATGTTAGCAGTGCAGGGTGATACAGCAGAGTGCGGTGATGCAGTAGTAGTGTGGGGTGGAGGCTAAGAAAGAAAAGGTGTGGTGAGGCAGCAGTAGGGTGGTGATACAGTAGTGCAGGCAGGCGGTAAGTGAGGCAGCAGTAGTGCGGTGAGGCAGAAGAGTACTGTGTGTGTATGGAGCAGCAGTAGTTGTGTCAGGCGTACAGTAGTAGTGTTGTGTGGCGAGGCAGCAGAAAGGGTGGAGACAAAGAGTATGTGGTGAACAGCAAAGTAGTGTGGTGTGTAGTGAGGCAGCAGTAGGTGGTGAGGGGCAGCAGCAGTGTAAGTGAGCCAGCAAAGAGTGCTTGTGTATGATACAGCAGTGGCTGTGAGGCAGTAGTACTGTGCGGTGCCAAGCAGCAGTAGTGTGTAAGGAGGCAGCAGAGGCTGATAAGAGCAGTGGTGGCAGAGGCAGCAAATGTGTCATGGTGAGCAGTAGTGCTGTGTGGCAGAGGCAGTAGTAGTACAGTGGTGACAGCAGTGGTGCAAGCAGTAGTGGTGCTAGTGGTGAGGCAGTAGGGTTGTGCTGTGTGGTGATATGATAGTATATGCAGTGGAGCAGAGAGGCAGGTTTGTGGCAGAGCAGACAGACAGCAGGAGGCAGCAGACAGAGTAAGACAGCAGAAAGTGGAGATGCTGGCAGTAGCAACAGTGTGGCGGAGGCAGCAGAGTGGAGGCAGAGAAAGGAGGCCAGCAGTGCAGAAAGAGTGGCAGATGCCAGCAGTATAGTGTAAGGAGGGTGATAAGTAGCAGTGGCGATGCAGCAGTATGGCAGTGGTGGAGGTGATGCAGGCAGTGCGTGGCAGCTGTTAGCAGTGCAGTGCAAGGAGGTGAGCCCAAAGAGTGGCAGGCTGCTATATGGCGATGCTGGCAGTGGTGATGTTACAGAAAAGGACGATGCGACAGCAGCAGCAACAGGAGGCAGAAACAGTGGGTGAGGAAAGAGAAAGAGTGCAGATACAACAGCAGTGCACTGCACAGCAGCAGGTGGTGGTGAGGAACAGTAGCGTATGGTGAGGCAAATAGCAGTGCGGTGGTGATAACAGCAGTGTGGTGTGGTGATAAACAGCAGTGGCGTGGTGAGGCAGCAGTAGTGCAAGTGAGGAGCAGAGGTGTGGAGGCGCAGGCCTACGCAGGAGGCAGCAGCAGTGCAGCGTCCCCAGGCAGCAGTGTGGTGATAGCAGCAGTAGTGCTGCAACAGGAGGCGTAGCACTGCTGTGAGCAAGGTGCAGTAGTGGTGAGTGCAGCAGGGGGCAGGAGGCAGCAGAGTGGGTGATGGCAGTAATGCAGTGGTGATGAGCAGTAGTGCTGCATGGTGGAGGCAGAGAAAAGGGTGATAGTTAAGAGCATTGTCAGGAGGCAGCAGTGCAGTGGAGGCAGCAGCAGCGTGGTGGTACAGCAGCAGTACAGGAGGCAGCAGTGTGGCAGATGCAGCAGTAGTGCTCGTGATGCAGCAGCACGTGCAGTGATGCAGCAGCAGTGCGGTGATGCAGTGCAGTGTGTAAGGAGGCAGCAGCAGTGGTGGCGGAGGCAGCAGCAGTGCGGCGGGAGGCAGCAGCAGCAGGAGTGCTGCAGCAGTACGGCAGGCAGCAGCAGTGCAGTGATAAGCAGTAGCAGCACAGATACAGCAGAGCGTGGTGAGGGAGCAGCAGAGTGCGGTGGAGGCCAGTGAGTGGTGATGCCAACAGTGCAGTGCGGCGGAGGCAGCAGTGGCGCGGGTGAGGCAGCAGTAGTGGCAGATACTGCAGTAGCGTTGTGCAAGATACAACAGGTCGTGCGGTGATAAGCAGTGCGGTGATGCAGCAGCGTGGTGAGGCAGCAGCAGCGTAAGGAGGTTGGTGCAGCAGCATGGTGAGGCAGTAGTAGTGTGGTGAGGCAGTAGTAATGTGGTGAGGCAGTAGTAGTGTGGTGTGGTGAGGCAGTAGTGGTGTGGTGTGATGCAGTAGTAGTGTGGTGTGATGCGGCAGTAGTGGTGTGGTGTGATGAGGCAGTAGTGGTCTGGTGTGATGAGGCAGTAGTAGTGTGGTGTTATGAGACAGCAGTAGTGTGGTGTGATGAGGCAGTAGTGTGGTGTGATGAGGCAGTAGTGTGGTGTGATGAGGCAGTAGTAGTGTGGTATGAAGACGCAGTATTGGTGTGGTGTGGTGAGGCAGTAGTTGTATGGTGTGATGAGGCAGTAGTGGTGTGGTGTGATGAGGCAGTAGTAGTGTGGTGTGATGAGGCAGTAGTGGTGTGGTGTGATGAGGCAGTAGTGGTGTAATGTGGTGAGGCAGTAGTGTGGTGTGATGAGGCAGTAGTAGTGTGGTGTGATGAGGCAGTAGTAGTGTGGTGTGATGAGGCAGTAGTAGTGTGGTGTGATGTGGCAGTAGTAGTGTGGTGTGATGAGGCAGTAGTGTGGTGTGATGAAGCGGTTGTGGTGTGGTGTGATGAGGCAGTAGTAGTGTTGTGTGATGAGGAAGTAGTGGTGTGGTGTGGTGAGGCAGTAGTTGTATGGCGTGATGAGGCAGTAGTGGTGTGGTGTGATGAGGCAGTAGTAGTGTGGTGTGATGAGGCAGTAGTAGTGTGGTGTGATGAGGCAGTAGTGGTGTGGTGTGATGAGGCAGTAGTAGTGTGGTGTGATGAGGCAGTAGTAGTGTGGTGTGATGAGGCAGTAGTAGTGTGGTGTGATGAGGCAGTAGTAGTGTGGTGTGATGAGGCAGTAGTGGTGTGGTGTGATGAGGCAGTAGTGGTGTAATGTGGTGAGGCAGTAGTAGTGTGGTGTGATGAGGCAGTAGTGGTGTGGTGTGATGAGGCAGTAGTGGTGTAATGTGGTGAGTGTGGTGTGATGCGGCAGTAGTAGTGTGGTGTGATGAGTAGATGTGGTGTGATGAGGCAGTAGTGGTGTGGTGTGATGAGGCAGTAGTGGTGTAATGTGGTGAGGCAGTAGTAGTGTGGTGTGATGAGGCAGTAGTGGTGTGGTGTGATGAGGCAGTAGTGGTGTAATGTGGTGAGGCAGTAGTAGTTTGGTGTGATGCGGCAGTAGTAGTGTGGTGTGATGAGGCAGTAGTAGTGTGGTGTGATGAGGCAGTAGTAGTGTGGTGTGATGAGGCAGTAGTAGTGTGGTGTGATGAGGCAGGGGTTTATTGGTAATCCCCCTTACGTATGCTGGGAGGCAATTGAACAGTCTTGGGCCCCTGACGCTTATTAGCTGCATGGGCTAACCACCCCCTACGAAAGCAAAAGACTCAGCACTGCCTGCCGAGTCTTTTACGTTCGTAGGGGTTGATTACCGTGTGCAGATTTGGAAAGTCCTTCTAGTGTTTGCCAAGTGTATATTGTCATGTATCTCTCTCGGCTGCGTTCCAAGGAGAACAGGTCAAGGGACTTCAACTGTTCCCCATAATTGACGTGCTTTATGGTACTTATACTTGCAGTGAAAGTTATCTGTACATTCTCCAGGTCTGCAGTTTCGTCTCATACAATTTCTGGTATCATCAGCAAAGGAGGACACGATGCTGTGGCTTACATCTCTGTCTACATCAGACATAAGGATAGGAGCGAGTACTGTGATTTGTGGAACAGAGGTTTTCACTGTAGCCGCCTCAGATTTTCCTCTGTTTACTATTATTTTTCTGTTCTATTTGTGAGGAAGTTATAGGTCTATCTACCAACTTTTTCCTGTTATTCCTTTATCATGCATTTTGTGCGCTAATACACCACTTGTCAAGGGCTTTCGCAAAGTCTGTGTATGCTACATCTGTAATTTGTTTATCCTCCACTGCATCCAAGACCATGTCATAGTGGTGCAGTAGTTGTGAGAGGCAGGAGCGACCTGTTCTAAACCCATGTTGCCCTGGGTTGGCAGTCTTGCTTCTCAGAACACTTTTAAAGATTTTTATGCTGTGGGACGTTAGTGCTATCGGTCTATAATTCTTTGCAGTTGCTTTACTATTACCGTTGTGGAGCGGGGCTACATCTGTTGTTTTAAGTGAGTGTGGGATGACCCCTGTGTCTATGATCCCTCTCCATACAATATTTAAGGCACGTGAAAGGCATTTCTTGTAGTTCTTCATAAACACGGAGTTCCACGAGTCTGTGTCTGTGGCTGAGTGAATAGGCATGTCATTTATTGTTTTTTCAGAGCCCTGTGATGGTAGAATTATATCAGAAATTTTTGAATTAACCAAATTTTGAGTCTCGGTCATAAAAAAAATAATTTAGATTGTCGTCTCTTATTGACTCATATTGGGACTTCGGTGTCTCATTCATTTCTTTGCTGTCACCTGTGTAAGTCCCATCTTGTTTAAGCAGGGGCCCAATATTGGATGTAGTTTTTTTTCCTTGATTTGTCATAGGAAAAGAAATATTTTGATTTTCTTTCAATTTCATTTATGGCTTTAAGTTCTTCCTGTGTTTCTTGTCTCCTGTATGATTTCTCAAGCTTAAGTTCGATATTTTCTATTTCTCTGGCCAGTGCCTATCTTCGTATTTCAGATACTGTGATTCTTCGCCTGCATAGGGAGCATCTCTCTCTAGTTTACAATTTCTCTTGGTTTTCCTTAATGGAATGTGCCTTGAGCAGACCTCAAGAGCCACAGAGTTAATTCTTTCTTGGCAAATGTTCGGATCTGTGTTGTTTAAGATATCTTCTCAGCTTGTTTCATTTAGGACCTGGTTAATTTGATCCCACAGTATGTTTCTGTTATTAAAGTTAAAATTGGTGAAGGCACCTCATAGCTGATCTCATTTTGTTGGTCAGGAGTCCTGCGCATACATGTCTGTGCCTCTGTTATGTTCTGATCTGAGTGTACTGTCTTTGATACTGTTATATTTTGTACCAGATCATCGTTATTAGTGAATAAAAGGTTTCCAGTCTTGTTGGCTCCAATATTTGCTGGTTTAAGGTGAACTTATTGCAGAGATTCAATAGCTCATGCGAGTGAATTTTCATCTGAGCTGCCTCCTGGGGTTATCTCTGCTAAAACATTATTTGCTATATTTCTTCATTTTATGTGTCTTAAATTGAAATTATCCAGCAGCAAGATGTTTGAGGCAGGAGTTGGGAGATTTTCCAGACAGTGATCAGTTTTCAAAAGCTGTTCCTGGAATTGCTGGGACGTTGTATCTGGAGGCTTTTATATAACCAAAATTACCATTTTTTGGTTTTTAATCTTTACTGTCAAAACTTTAAGTACATCATCTGTGGTTTTCAGTAATTTCGAGCAAATGAGCGAGTCTGTGACATACAGGCCAGCACCCCGTTACTCTGTTTCTGTCGCATCTGAGTAAGTTGTATCCTGGGATCAATATTTTGACAAATATTCGCTGTACATTTGGTGATGTAAGAAGCCTATCTTCCTGACGTGTAAACAGACCATTGGCTAGGCTGAAGTGTTGACTTCCTCGTTCCCTCCAACATTGGCTAGGCTGAAGTGTTGACTTCCTCGTTCCCTCCAACATTGGCTAGGCTGAAGTGTTGACTTCCTCGCTCCCTCCAACGTTGGCTAGGCTGAAGTGTTGACTTCCTCGTTCCTTCCAACAGTGGCGAGGCTGAAGTGTTGACTTCCTCGACTTGGCTAGGCTGAAGTGTTCTTTCCCTTCCAACATTGGCTAGGCTGAAGTGTTGACTTCCTCGTTCCCTCCAACATTGGCTAGGCTGAAATGTTGACTTCCTCGTTCCCTCCAAAATTGGCTAGGCCGAAGTGTTGACTTCCTCGTTCCCTCCAACATTAGCTAGGCTGAAGTGTTGACTTCCTCGTTCCCTCCAACATTGGCTAGGCTGAAGTGTTGACTTCCTCGTTCCTTCCAACATTGGCTAGGCTGAAGTGTTGACTTCCTCGTTCCCTCCAACATTGGCTAGGCTGAAGTGTTGACTTCCTCGTTCCCTCCAACATTGGCTGGGCTGAAGTGTTGACTTCCTCGTTCCCTCCAACATTGGCTGGGCTGAAGTGTTGACTTCCTCGTTTCCCAACATTGGCTAGGCTGAAGTGTTGACTTCCTCGTTCCCTCCAACATTGGCTAGGCTGAAGTGTTGACTTCCTCGTTCCCTCCAATATTGGCTAGGCTGAAGTGTTGACTTCCTCGTTCCCTCCAACATTGGCTAGGCTGAAGTGTTGACTTCCTCGTTCCCCCCAACATTGGCTGGGCTGAAGTGTTGACTTCCTCGTTCCTTCCAACATTGGCTAGGCTGAAGTGTTGACTTCCTCGTTCCTTCCAACATTGGCTAGGCTGAAGTGTTGACTTCCTCGTTCCTTCCAACATTGGCTGGGCTGAAGTGTTGACTTCCTCGTTCCTTCCAACATTGGCTGGGCTGAAGTGTTGACTTCCTCGTTCCCTCCAACATTGGCTGGGCTGAAGTGTTGACTTCCTCGTTCCTTCCAACATTGGCTGGGCTGAAGTGTTGACTTCCTCGTTCCTTCCAACATTGGCTAAGCTGAAGTGTTGACTTTCTCGTTTCCTTCAACATTGGCTGGGCTGAAGTGTTGACTTCCTCGTTCCTTCCAACATTGGCTGGGCTGAAGTGTTGACTTCCTCGTTCCTTCCAACATTGGCTAGGCTGAAGTGTTGACTTCCTCGTTCCTTCCAACATTGGCTGGGCTGAAGTGTTGACTTTCTCGTTTCCTTCAACATTGGCTGGGCTGAAGTGTTGACTTCCTCGTTCCTTCCAACATTGGCTGGGCTGAAGTGTTGACTTCCTCGTTCCTTCCAACATTGGCTGGGCTGAAGTGTTGACTTCCTCGTTCCTTCCAACATTGGCTAGGCTGAAGTGTTGACTTTCTCGTTTCCTTCAACATTGGCTGGGCTGAAGTGTTGACTTCCTCGTTCCCTCCAACATTGGCTGGGCTGAAGTGTTGATTTCCTCGTTCCCTCCAACACTGGCTAGGCTGAAGTGTTGACTTCCTCGTTCCTTGCAACATTGACTGGGCTGAAGTGTTGACTTTCTCGTTCCTTCCAACATTGGCTAGGCTGAAGTGTTGACTTCCTCGTTCCTTCCAACATTGGCTAGGCTGAAGTGTTGACTTCCTCGTTCCTTGCAACATTGACTGGGCTGAAGTGTTGACTTTCTCGTTCCTTCCAACATTGGCTAGGCTGAAGTGTTGACTTCCTCGTTCCTTCCAACATTGGCTAGGCTGAAGTGTTGACTTCCTCGTTCCTTCCAACATTGACTGGGCTGAAGTGTTGACTTTCTCGTTCCCTCCAACATTGGCTGGGCTGAAGTGTTGACTTTCTCGTTCCTTCCAACATTGGCTAGGCTGAAGTGTTGACTTCCTCGTTCCTTCCAACATTGGCTAGGCTGAAGTGTTGACTTCCTCGTTCCTTCCAACATTGACTGGGCTGAAGTGTTGACTTTCTCGTTCCTTCCAACATTGACTGGGCTGAAGTGTTGACTTTCTCGTTCCTTCCAACATTCACTTGATTTAATCTATAATCGTAATTAATTCATGTTAAGCGCTAAACCCACATGCTGCTTATTTCTACTCAAATATTTATACAGGTAGAATTACATGAAATATTGTGTGTTCAGAGTACAACCGTTAACACTCCATAGATAATTGCGTAAAGATTAATTGGTAAGCATCAAGTAGCAGATAATGTTGATGTTAGGAAAGTGTTGGTGGTTATCATCACTTAAGATAATGTGGAAAATTACATTTACCTGGATGAATCTCATCACATACAAGTAAATGGTTACAAAGATAGTTATTATTTATCAAAGTTACAGAGACAAGTAGGAGTTTTTAGGACACCTAGGTCGCAAAAATGTCCCCCTTCGATACCTACCATCTATCTCTCCACAAGTTGCTCTAGACCTATATTAATTGCAAATGAAATGTACACACCAGGAATTCTGGTAAAATTATTATAATTTTTGTGGACTGTATATTAAAATTTATAAATGATTACATATACACATTTATATAACAAAAAGAGAATTTATAATCATAACACTCACCAATTTGCAACTCTTGGGTATCTTTATTAAGGAAACGTTTCTCCACACAGTGGCTTCATCAGTCCAAACAAAGGAGAAACTTGAAGAACAGGAGGAGAATGAGGTTATCAGTCCCTCAACCTTGAGACGATGTGGTCAGTCCATCAATCTTGAATAGAATACGGCATATGAGCGGAGAAGCAGCTTATAAACCGTAGGCAGGAGAGGTGCAGCAGACGTAGGTGGTGTCACATTTGTCCAATGTGGAAGCTGATCACGACCTCAGCGTATATACACCGAGCGATATATATACATGTGTGTGACGATACGATAGGACTCACAGGTAAGTACCCACGAGGGGCGAGGGGCAAGTGGGGACAGTGCGAAGAATAGACGGTGAGAGGAATGTCTTGAGTCGAAGAGAGAAGAGTCAGGACTAAACCCAACTGCTAAGCCTGAATGACCATGACGAAAGGCGATGTAGACAACAGGAACTCTGCAGGAGCTGACTGCAACTTGCTGGATGGAAGATTTCTGCTTCTTGATGGTGATTGGTGGCTGCAGGCGACAAGGGAGGGGCTCAACGTTGATTGGTCATTTCATAATGGCTTGGTGGTTACTTGGAATTGTGGCGTTTTTTGACGAAGAAAGCGTCCCTGGAGAGGCAAGTTCCATTTCTGAGATGTTTAAAGCGTTGGAGAGGAATTATCATGAGGCGAGTTAAAGAGTGTTCATATTCAGGAGTTTTACACCAAAGGTCAATATTTGCCATAATGGTTGAAAGATTTACGGGATCAGCTTCTTTAGAATGTCCAACGACATACTTGACTGTCTTGTTGATGAGGTGAGATTTTAGTTCAGCTGGCTCCATGTCCTGAGGATAATTTACTGTGGTACAGAAAGATACGTTGTTCCATCTAACATAATGGTCGTGTTCTTCTTCTGGTACAGTATCGAATCTTGGGTCTTGAGATGGTATTATTGGTGCTGGTGAATGTACATTTACATCTTCATCTTCAATGGACGAATGGGAAGATGTTTCTGGTGGAAAGGCTTCTGATTGGTCGGTTTCTTTGAGGAGTGGAGGCGATGGAGACTTCTCATTGGACGTTGTTGGAGTGACGTCACTAGGTGTTGGTGGTGTTGGAGCTGCTGGCGCAGAAGTGTTGATTAGATCCTTGGTGAATTTTAGTATTTCTTCCGAAGGTGGAGATGCTGGGAATATAAATGATGGCATATTATTTAGTGCAAATAACTCGTTGATGGTCGAGTTAAATGATCCAGGTACAGCCATGTTCTGCATGTGAGCGTATAGTAGACAGTAGTGGATCTTGGTTACGTCACATGTTGGAGGAGTGATGATAATGGAGGCAGGCTGAGTAGATGCTTGAAGTAATTTTGTAGTGTTAGCTTGGATCTTTGCAATTGCTGCATACGTTGGTGTGTTGCTAGTAGGTTTTTTTCTTTGCTGCTTCTTGTGTTTTCTTCACAATATCCTTTCGTGTAGGACATTTTGCTGTTAGTGTATGGTGGTCGTTACTTTTACAGTTTAAGCACGATGGTTGTGTTGGAGCAGCAGCGGTGCAGGAACTGAAGGTGTGTCCCTCACTACCACATGTAGTGCAGAACTTCTTGTCTTTTACTGGACATGCTTTGGTGGTGTGATGGTATGAATAACAGTTCCAGCAATGTTGGATATACTGATATCTCTCTGCTTCAATGTAGGTAGGACTGATGTAGTAGTAGTAAACAGCAAGACCTTCAGTCAGAGCAGTGGCAGCCATGTTGACGTCGGTGAAGGTGACCTTGAGCATGGACGATGCATTCGGGATTTTTGTAATGCTGTCAACAGTAGCCCAAGTATTTTGCGTCTCGATGGATGTCTTGAGTTCTGCTGGTGTTTGAGACGTCAGAATCTTGTCAAGTTTTTTAAGGAATACTGATTTCCTGGCCCTGAGGGCAGGAGATGACGTAACAGTAAACCCTTGAGTGGTAAGTGTAGTGATGGCTTCTGTAGTGAGTAACTTCTCTGCTTCAGCATCATCGTGACACACAACAATGAATGCTTCTTTCAGGGACAAAATGGTGTTGAATTTAACTTGCAGTGCTCCCTGAACCAGGCGCGGATCTAGGAACAAAGTTTGGGGGGGGGGGCCCGACGGCAAAATTTTAGGTTGTTTAAAGAGCATTAGCATTACCGTTTCTCCACTAACGGGATTCTTATTTGTTAATTACTGGCGAACTGACCTAAATGAATGGGCATAACCATCTGCTCTAGGTGCCAGTGTTTCTCTTCGGATCCAAATGAGAGGGCCGATTTTTCTGAGAAAAAAAAACACTGACCTTACAATGTGAGGAATTTTGTATCTTATTAAAACTTTATTGAAAGTAAGAATTTAATAGCTAGAGACTTTTACATTAGACCTTAACTTAATGTAGAATATATATATATATATATATATATATATATATATATATATTATATATATATATATATTATATATATATATATTATATATACCTGGAGTTTACCTGGAGAGAGTTTCGGGGGTCAACGCCCCCGCGGCCCGGTCTGTGACCAGGCCTCCTGGTGGATCAGCGCCTGATCAACCAGGCTGTTGCTGCTGGCTGCACGCAAACCAACGTACGAGCCACAGCCCGGCTGATCAGGAACTGACTTTAGGTGCCTGTCCAGTGCCAGCTTGAAGACTGCCAGGGGTCTGTTGGTAATCCCCCTTATGTGTGCTGGGAGGCAGTTGAACAGTCTCGGGCCCCTGACACTTATTGTATGGTCTCTTAACGTGCTAGTGACACCCCTGCTTTTCATTGGGGGGATGGTGCATCGTCTGCCAAGTCTTTTGCTTTCGTAGTGAGTGATTTTCGTGTGCAAGTTCGGTACTAGTCCCTCTAGGATTTTCCAGGTGTATATAATCATGTATCTCTCCCTCCTGCGTTCCAGGGAATACAGGTTTAGAAACCTCAAGCGCTCCCAGTAATTGAGGTGTTTTATCTCCGTTATGCGCGCCGTGAAAGTTCTCTGTACATTTTCTAGGTCGGCAATTTCACCTGCCTTGAAAGGTGCTGTTAGATTGCAGCAATATTCCAGCCTAGATAGAACAAGTGACCTGAAGAGTGTCATCATGGGCTTGGCCTCCCTAGTTTTGAAGGTTCTCATTATCCATCCTGTCATTTTTCTAGCAGATGCGATTGATACAATGTTATGGTCCTTGAAGGTGAGATCCTCCGACATAATCACTCCCAGGTCTTTGACGTTGGTGTTTCGCTCTATTTTGTGGCCAGAATTTGTTTTGTACTCTGATGAAGATTTAATTTCCTCATGTTTACCATATCTGAGTAATTGAAATTTCTCATCGTTGAACTTCATATTGTTTTCTGCAGCCCACTGAAAGATTTGGTTGATGTCCGCCTGGAGCCTTGCAGTGTCTGCAATGGAAGACACTGTCATGCAGATTCGGGTGTCATCTGCAAAGGAAGACACGGTGCTGTGGCTGACATCCTTGTCTATGTCGGATATGAGGATGAGGACCAAGATGGGAGCTAGTACTGTGCCTTGTGGAACAGAGCTTTTCACCGTAGCTGCCTCGGACTTTACTCTGTTGACGACTACTCTCTGTGTTCTGTTAGTGAGGAAATTATAGATCCATCGACCGACTTTTCCTGTTATTCCTTTAGCGCGCATTTTGTGCGCTATTACGCCATGGTCACACTTGTCGAAGGCTTTTGCAAAGTCTGTATATATTACATCTGCATTCTTTTTGTCTTCTAGTGCATTTAGGACCTTGTCGTAGTGATCCAGTAGTTGAGACAGACAGGAGCGACCTGTTCTAAACCCATGTTGCCCTGGGTTGTGTAACTGATGGGTTTCTAGATGGGTGGTGATCTTGCTTCTTAGGACCCTTTCAAAGATTTTTATGATATGGGATGTTAGTGCTATTGGTCTGTAGTTCTTTGCTGTTGCTTTACTGCCCCCTTTGTGGAGTGGGGCTATGTCTGTTGTTTTTAGTAACTGAGGGACGACCCCCGTGTCCATGCTCCCTCTCCATAGGATGGAAAAGGCTCGTGATAGGGGCTTCTTGCAGTTCTTGATGAACACAGAGTTCCATGAGTCTGGCCCTGGGGCAGAGTGCATGGGCATGTCATTTATCGCCTGTTCGAAGTCATTTGGCGTCAGGATAACATCGGATAGGCTTGTGTTAATCAAATTTTGTGGCTCTCTCATAAAAAATTCATTTTGATCTTCGACTCTCAGTCTGGTTAGCGGCTTGCTAAAAACTGAGTCATATTGGGACTTGAGTAGCTCACTCATTTCCTTGTTGTCATCTGTGTAGGACCCATCTTGTTTAAGTAGGGGCCCAATACTGGACGTTGTTCTCGATTTTGATTTGGCATAGGAGAAGAAATACTTTGGGTTTCTTTCGATTTCATTTATGGCTTTTAGTTCTTCCCGCGATTCCTGACTCCTAAAGGATTCTTTTAGCTTAAGTTCGATGCTTGCTATTTCTCTGACCAGTGTCTCCCTGCGCATTTCAGATATATTGACCTCTTTTAGCCGCTCTGTTATTCTTTTCCGTCGCCTGTAAAGGGAGCGCCTGTCTCTTTCTATTTTACATCTACTCCTCCTTTTTCTTAGAGGAATAAGCCTTGTGCATACATCGAGTGCCACCGAGTTAATCTGTTCTAGGCATAAGTTTGGGTCTGTGTTGCTTAGTATATCTTCCCAGCTTATATCGGTTAGGACTTGGTTTACTTGGTCCCACTTTATGTTTTTGTTATTGAAGTTGAATTTGGTGAATGCTCCCTCGTGACTAGTCTCATTTTGTCGGTCTGGGGCTCCACGCATACATGTCTGAACCTCAATTATGTTGTGATCTGAGTATATTGTTTTTGATATGGTGACATTTCTTATCAGATCATCATTGTTAGTGAAGATGAGGTCTAGTGTATTCTCCAGTCTAGTAGGCTCTATTATTTGCTGGTTTAAATTGAATTTTGTGCAGAGATTTAAAAGCTCGTGTGAGTGTGAGTTTTCATCAGAGCTGCCTCCTGGTGTTATTACTGCAACAATATTATTTGCTATATTCCTCCATTTCAGGTGCCTTAAGTTGAAATCCCCCAGGAGCAAGATGTTGGGTGCAGGAGCTGGAAGATTTTCCAGACAGTGGTCAATTTTTAACAGCTGTTCCTGGAATTGCTGGGATGTTGCATCCGGAGGCTTGTAGACTACCACAATGACTAGGTTTTGGTTCTCGACCTTTACTGCTAAAACTTCCACTACGTCATTTGAGGCATTAAGCAGTTCTGTGCAAACAAGTGACTCTGCAATGTACAGGCCAACCCCCCCCCCTTTTGCCTGTTCACTCTGTCACATCTGTATAGGTTGTAACCTGGGATCCATATTTCGTTGTCCAAGTGATCCTTTATGTGGGTCTCAGTGAAAGCCGCGAACATTGCCTTTGCCTCTGCAAGCAGTCCACGGATGAAAGGTATTTTGTTGTTTGTTGCTGGCTTTAGACCCTGTATATTTGCAAAGAAGAATGTTATCGGACTGGTGGTATTGTTGGTACTGGGGGGGGGATTTTTTTTCCGGCATTAGTATCTGTATCTGTTGGTTTGGAGTGGAGGCCATCGACTGTGGTTCCACTCCAGGAATGACTGGATTTGGTGTACGATTTCTGCCATTTCTTGCCAGTTTTTTTTCCTTCCTGGCACTAAAAAACCTCTCCCTCTTGAGTGGCTGTGGCTACCCAGGTTTTCCCATGGCCTGGATTTTTTGTATCTTTTTGTCCCCTTTAGATGGTATGCCTGGCAATTTAAGTTATAGCACAGTCTTTCCTGTACTGAAGAGGTACACATTTCAGGGTGAAAAAGCTTACAGGAAGGGAGTTTGCATTTTCCTGTTGTCATATGGGCATGACATTTTCTAGGGTGGTCATAGTTGCATGTCCCATCTGTTTTTCCAGATTTCCCATGCCAGCAGATACCAAGTGCATAGTATGTGCACAGGCTTGGTTTCCGTTTGCCTTGGGTTTCTGTGACTGTATTCCCTTTTGGTGCATGTTTCCCTGTCTTATTCCTATCCTCCCTAGCACCAACAATGGAGCTCCCACCAGTTGTTTTTGGTAATTTATCCTCACTATTGCTATTGGAGTCCTCTTGTTTGCTATTTCCTGCGGTATTTCTAGTTTGCAATATTGGTTTTATCTTATCTTTGACTACACTTGTTTCCCTACTATGGCTCCTGTCCTCTATGAGGTCATTTATATGTATTCCTTCCTGCGTATAATTCCCGACTACCTGGACAAAATCTACAGCTTCACCATTACTGTCTCCCAGGACAGTATCTCCAGCTTCACCATTTCTGTCTCCCAGGACAGCACCTCCAGCTTCACCATTACTGTCTCCCAGGACAGCACTATCAGCCCCACATTTACTGACTACCAGGACATCACCTCCAGCCTTACAGTTTGTGACTACATGGCCAGTATCAAGGGCAGTACCATTCAGCCCAGACTTTTTATGTTCCCATCTGTTGTAGAAAGCTTCCAGGTTTTCTATGAAAGCAGCTTTGATGTTATCCTCTTTTAATACCCTTGTGATTTTAGTCCACAGGTTTTCCTCATTTGGGCATACCCAAAAACACTTCTCTGTTTTAATACTGCTTGTAGCTAGTTCTGGGATATCTGCACAAGGGGCGTGACACCAATTTCCACAAAAATGACAATTTATCCATGTGGAAGCCCGTTTGTTTGACTGACCACAGACTACACACAGCTTCATAATGATTTGAATGGTTGATTTACTGCAATTCTACTAGCAACCTCTTGAATATTATATTAATAACCTTAAATGAAGCTCTAGCTATTTGTATTTCTGTTTCTAACTCTTTTTGTATATTGGACAGCTTACCATCACGTTCCTGATTTTTAATGTTTGTGTTTATAAGAGCGCCATACAATATATATATATATATATAATTTTTTTTTTTTTCAACAAGTCGGCCGTCTCCCACCGAGGCAGGGTGACCCAAAAAAGAAAGAAAATCCCCAAAAAGAAAATACTTTCATCATCATTCAACACTTTCACCACACTCGCACATTATCACTGTTTTTGCAGAGGTGCTCAGAATACAGCAGTCTAGAAGCATACACATATAAAGATACACAACATATCCCTCCAAACTGCCAATATCCCAAACCCCTCCTTTAAAGTGCAGGCATTGTACTTCCCATTTCCAGGACTCAAGTCCGACTATATGAAAATAACCGGTTTCCCTGAATCCCTTCACTAAATATTACCCTGCTCACACTCCAACAGATCGTCAGGTCCCAAGTACCATTCGTCTCCATTCACTCCTATCTAACACGCTCACGCACGCTTGCTGGAAGTCCAAGCCCCTTACCCACAAAACCTCCTTTACCCCCTCTCTCCAACCCTTTCGAGGACGACCCCTACCCCGCCTTCCTTCCCCTATAGATTTATATGCTTTCCATGTCATTCTACTTTGATCCATTCTCTCTAAATGACCAAACCACCTCAACAACCCCTCTTCTGCCCTCTGACTAATACTTTTATTAACTCCACACCTCCTAATTTCCACACTCCGAATTTTCTGCATAATATTTACACCACACATTGCCCTTAAACAGGACATCTCCACTGCCTCCAACCGTCTCCTCGCTGCTGCATTTACCACCCAAGCTTCACACCCATATAAGAGTGTTGGTACTACTATACTTTCATACATTCCCTTCTTTGCCTCCATAGATAACGTTTTTTGACTCCACATATACCTCAACGCACCACTCACCTTTTTTCCCTCATCAATTCTATGATTAACCTCATCCTTCATAAATCCATCCGCCGACACGTCAACTCCCAAGTATCTGAAAACATTCACTTCTTCCATACTCCTCCTCCCCAATTTGATATCCAATTTTTCTTTAAATCATTTGACACCCTCATCACCTTACTCTTTTCTATGTTCACTTTCAACTTTCTACCTTTACACACATTCCCAAACTCATCCACTAACCTTTGCAATTTTTCTTTAGAATCTCCCATAAGCACAGTATCATCAGCAAAAAGTAACTGTGTCAAATATATATATATATATATATATATATATATATATATATATATATATATATATATATATATATATATATATATATATATATATATATATATATATATATATATATATATATATATATATATATATATATATACATATATATATATATATATATATATATATATATATATATATATATATATATATATATATATATATATATATATACCTGCTTAAGACAGTAAGCATTATACTTTATAATATTACCTATAATAGTAGCCTTAAAAGTAACATGCAAAGGTTATTACACTGAAAGGATTAATCACACTGCAGCCTAAGCAAAGAGAAGACGGCGGTTCCTTTCCGCAAACTTGTTGATCACACGATCAACAGGAACATGTACATCGTTATGGACGGCGAGTAGTGCGAGGCCGTTGAGGCGATCCTGACCTATGGTGCTCCTCAAGTATGTCTTCAGGCGTTTCAGGACTGAGAACGATCGTTCGGCTTCTGCATTTGAGACTGGCAGGGTCAGTAGGATGGTAAGGAGCTTCGCGATGTTCGGAAACATACGGGCCTCGGCGTATTCCTTTGCTTTCTTGACAGATTCGAAGGCCGGACCGGAACATGTCCACCGCTGTATTTCCGTCTGCACGAGCAAAAGTGACTCAACGTCACTTTTGTAGAGTTTAGTGGCTTTAAGAACAGCATCCACGTTTGCTTTTGAGCCTCTGAGCAGCTCCTTCAATCGGAGAGCAACGGACACAGTGTCATCATCAAATCTGCTCTTCAACTCAGCGATCACATGGTCAACGAACGGAATATACACCGAGCGCCGATAGGATAGTACTCCTCAGTAGATGCTGCTGGGACATTCGCACGTTGTGTCTGTCGTGCACAGACTCTGGGAATAGGGACGTCATCGTGAGCTGAGCCCACTTCAACTAGAAGATCTTTGGCTTTCCACATTTCCACGATTTTTTTGCCACATCTCATTATTCTCAGCATCAATACAGCTCCAAAATGTTTATTATAAGTATCCAACCTTAAAAAGCATTTTTGTATTGTTATGGAGCTAGAGGTATTAGTGGTCTGTAAACTTGCAAAGTTGCAAAACAAATTTAAATGTATCCCAAAGCAGTGGCGTAACTACGGGGAGCCTGGGGGGTCCGCCCCCCTCACTAGAGCTGTGGCCCCCCACTTGAAAAGGAGTATCTGCATAGTTTTGTGTCTAGAAAAGTAAATATATATATATATATATATATATATATATATATATATATATATATATATATATATATATATATATATATATATATATATATATATGTCATGCCGAATATGTAAAACTGGTCAATTAGCAAGAACTCATTTAAAATTAAGTCCTTTCTAAAATTTTCTCTTATACGTTTAAAGATATATTTTTTTCATTAATGTTGATGTACAAATTTATAATTTTGCACCAAAAGGAACTTAGAAAACTTACCTAACCTTATTATAGCAAGAACAATTTATTTTAGCCTAACCCAACTAAGTATATTTTAGATTTGTTTACAGTAATTTAATACTAAACAAACACAGTGAAATATATTTTTTTCGTTAGGTTCGGAATGAATTTGGCGAAATTATTGCATACACAAATTTTCACTTGTCCTATATGGCAAGATGAGCGTTGCTATTTAAGCCAAGATGGCAAGTTCTGCCTATTCGGCACGACATATATATATATATATATATATATATATATATATATATATATATATATATATATATATATATATATATATATATATATATATATATATATATCGGCTTTAAAATCTCAAATAATTCGGGAGGGCATGCCCCCTCCATGTAAAGGATTGGCCCCTCCTTCCCCTCGCCTCAAAATGAAAACCCAGCTACGACACTGGGCCAAAGCCCAAAGAGGGCCAAAGGGGGGGCCGGGCCCCCTGGGCCCCCCGGGCCCCCCCCCCTCATATCCGCGCCTGCCCTGAACAACAGTTGCAAGAGCAATCTTCGTTGAATCATCAACAGTACCACTTTTTGGCTTGATCTTTACACGATTTGCGTAGCTCATCGTGTAAGTCAAGGCGATGACAACGCTGGTAAAGGTTTCCCTCCCCAACAGGGATCGTAGGGAGACAGAGTAGGCCCCTCCCCAACAGGGATCGTAGGGAGACAGAGTAGGCCCCTCCCCAACAGGGATCGTAGGGAGACAGAGTAGGCCCCTCCCCAACAGGGATCGTAGGGAGACAGAGTAGGCCCCTCCCCAACAGGGATCGTAGGGAGACAGAGTAGGCCCCTCCCCAACAGGGATCGTAGGGAGACAGAGTAGGCCCCTCCCCAACAGGGATCGTAGGGAGACAGAGTAGGCCCCTCCCCAACAGGGATCGTAGGGAGACAGAGTAGGCCCCTCCCCAACAGGGATCGTAGGGAGACAGAGTAGGGAAGACTTCACCCAGCTACAAGAGTGCAGAGGCCAACTGTCTGCCCAGGGGCAGGCAGCCAGCGACGCACCAAGTCCTGGAGCAGGATGAAGAGTTCCTCTTCTCTTGCCTGTTCTTAGTTGCTGCGTGTCTGGGTCTGATCCTCCCAGCCGGGAGCAGGTACGTCCTTCCAGTGCAGAAGCCAGTCGACGAATCTCTGTTGATGTGTGTGTATATCCTGTTTTTATGTTTTTATTCCACTGGTTGCACACTCAACGTTACCAGCACTTCAGTGTAACAATGACACAAGTAACTACACAAGTGTCCGGGTAAGTGTCTTTGTTGCTCCCAACACCAACATTTGTCAACGTATATTTAACTTTTATTTTGGATTAAAAACAACACGTAAAAACTTGTCTGGTTTTTTTATTGATGGAAATTAAAAAAAAATGTTGAAAAAATAGAGCCGGTGAACTGTTATAAGTTTCTGTTTGATTTATATTAACGTTAACAACAGATGAGATGTTTACCAACGGTGAGATGTTTACCAACGGTAAGATGTTTATCAACGGTAAGAGATTCATCAACGGTAAGAGATTTATCAACGGTAAGAGATTTATCAACGGTAAGAGATTCATCAACGGTAAGAGATTTATCAACGGTAAGAGATTTATCAACGGTAAGATTATAAATGGTAAGAGATTCATCAACAGTAAGATGTTTGTCAACGGTAAGAGATTTATTAACGGTAAGAGATTCATCAACGGTAAGAGGATATATTTATCAACGGTGACCAGCCGGGCTGTGGCTCGTACGTTGGTTTGCGTGCAGCCAGCAGCAACAGCCTGGTTGATCAGGCTCTGATCCACCAGGAGGCCTGGTCACAGACCGGGCCGCGGGGGCGTTGACCCCCGGAACTCTCTCCAGGTAAACTCCAGGTAGGAGGAGATATCAACGGTAAGAGGAGATATTTATCAACGGTAAGAGATTTATCAACGGTAAGAGGAGATATTTATCAACGGTAAGAGATTTATCAACGGTAAGAGGAGATATTTATCAACGGTAAGAGATTTATCAACGGTAAGAGGAGATATTTATCAACGGTAAGAGATTTATCAACGGTAAGAGGAGATATTTATCAACGGTAAGAGGAGATATTTATCAACGGTAGGAGGAGATATAAAAGGTAAGAGGAGATATTTATCAACGGTAAGATATTATCAATGGTAAGATATTA
Source organism: Cherax quadricarinatus (assembly GCF_038502225.1). Classification (NCBI taxonomy): domain Eukaryota; kingdom Metazoa; phylum Arthropoda; class Malacostraca; order Decapoda; family Parastacidae; genus Cherax; species Cherax quadricarinatus. The sequence goes on from NC_091353.1 coordinate 24,457,083, forward strand.
TCAATGGTAAGATATTATCAATGGTAAGATATTATCAATGGTAAGATATTATCAACGGTAAGATATTATCAATGGTAAGATATTATCAATGGTAAGATATTATCAATGGTAAGATATTATCAATGGTAAGATATTATCAATGGTAAGATATTATCAATGGTAAGATATTATCAATGGTAAGATATTATCAATGGTAAGATATTATCAACGGTAAGATATTATCAATGGTAAGATATTATCAATGGTAAGATATTATCAATGGTAAGATATTATCAATGGTAAGATATTCATCAATGGTAAGATATTATCAACGGTAAGATATTATCAATGGTAAGATATTCATCAATGGTAAGATATTTATCAATGGTAAGATATTATCAATGGTAAGATATTATCAACGGTAAGATATTATCAATGGTAAGATATTATCAATGGTAAGATATTATCAATGGTAAGATATTATCAATGGTAAGATATTATCAACGGTAAGATATTATCAATGGTAAGATATTATCAATGGTAAGATATTATCAATGGTAAGATATTATCAATGGTAAGATATTCATCAATGGTAAGATATTATCAACGGTAAGATATTATCAATGGTAAGATATTCATCAATGGTAAGATATTCATCAATGGTAAGATATTATCAATGGTAAGATATTATCAATGGTAAGATATTATCAATGGTAAGATATTATCAATGGTAAGATATTATCAATGGTAAGATATTCATCAATGGTAAGATATTATCAATGGTAAGATATTATCAATGGTAAGATATTCATCAATGGTAAGATATTCATCAATGGTAAGATATTCATCAATGGTAAGATATTATCAATGGTAAGATATTTATCAATGGTAAGATATTATCAATGGTAAGATATTCATCAATGGTAAGATATTCATCAATGGTAAGATATTATCAATGGTAAGATATTATCAATGGTAAGATATTATCAATGGTAAGATATTCATCAATGGTAAGATATTATCAATGGTAAGATATTATCAATGGTAAGATATTCATCAATGGTAAGATATTCATCAATGGTAAGATATTCATCAATGGTAAGATATTCATCAATGGTAAGATATTATCAATGGTAAGATATTATCAATGGTAAGATATTATCAATGGTAAGATATTCATCAATGGTAAGATATTCATCAATGGTAAGATATTCATCAATGGTAAGATATTATCAATGGTAAGATATTTATCAATGGTAAGATATTTATCAATGGTAAGATATTCATCAATGGTAAGATATTCATCAATGGTAAGATATTTATCAATGGTAAGATATTCATCAATGGTAAGATATTTATCAATGGTAAGATATTATCAATGGTAAGATATTATCAATGGTAAGATATTCATCAATGGTAAGATATTCATCAATGGTAAGATATTCATCAATGGTAAGATATTCATCAATGGTAAGATATTATCAATGGTAAGATATTTATCAATGGTAAGATATTTATCAATGGTAAGATATTCATCAATGGTAAGATATTCATCAATGGTAAGATATTTATCAATGGTAAGATATTCATCAATGGTAAGATATTTATCAATGGTAAGATATTATCAATGGTAAGATATTATCAATGGTAAGATATTCATCAATGGTAAGATATTATCAATGGTAAGATATTATCAATGGTAAGATATTTATCAATGGTAAGATATTATCAATGGTAAGATATTTATCAATGGTAAGATATTCATCAATGGTAAGATATTTATCAATGGTAAGATATTATCAATGGTAAGATATTCATCAATGGTAAGATATTATCAATGGTAAGATATTATCAATGGTAAGATATTTATCAATGGTAAGATATTATCAATGGTAAGATATTATCAATGGTAAGATATTATCAATGGTAAGATATTCATCAATGGAAAGATATTATCAATGGTAAGATATTCATCAATGGTAAGATATTATCAATGGTAAGATATTTATCAATGGTAAGATATTCATCAATAGTAAGATATTTATCAATGGTAAGATATTTATCAATGGTAAGATATTTATCAATGGTAAGATATTCATCAATGGTAAGATATTATCAATGGTAAGATATTTATCAATGGTAAGATATTCATCAATAGTAAGATATTCATCAATGGTAAGATATTATCAATGGTAAGATATTATCAATGGTAAGATATTATCAATGGTAAGATATTATCAATGGTAAGATATTATCAATGGTAAGATATTATCAATGGTAAGATATTCATCAATGGTAAGATATTATCAATGGTAAGATATTCATCAATGGTAAGATATTATCAATGGTAAGATATTATCAATGGTAAGATATTCATCAATGGTAAGATATTATCAATGGTAAGATATTATCAATGGTAAGATATTATCAATGGTAAGATATTTATCAATGGTAAGATATTCATCAATAGTAAGATATTCATCAATGGTAAGATATTATCAATGGTAAGATATTATCAATGGTAAGATATTATCAATGGTAAGATATTATCAATGGTAAGATATTTATCAATGGTAAGATATTATCAATGGTAAGATATTATCAATGGTAAGATATTTATCAATGGTAAGATATTTATCAATGGTAAGATATTTATCAATGGTAAGATATTATCAATGGTAAGATATTCATCAATGGTAAGATATTATCAATGGTAAGATATTATCAATGGTAAGATATTCATCAATGGTAAGATATTATCAATGGTAAGATATTATCAATGGTAAGATATTATCAATGGTAAGATATTATCAATGGTAAGATATTATCAATGGTAAGATATTATCAATGGTAAGATATTCATCAATGGTAAGATATTATCAATGGTAAGATATTCATCAATGGTAAGATATTATCAATGGTAAGATATTATCAATGGTAAGATATTCATCAATGGTAAGATATTATCAATGGTAAGATATTATCAATGGTAAGATATTATCAATGGTAAGATATTATCAATGGTAAGATATTCATCAATGGTAAGATATTATCAATGGTAAGATATTATCAATGGTAAGATATTCATCAATGGTAAGATATTCATCAATGGTAAGATATTCATCAATGGTAAGATATTCATCAATGGTAAGATATTATCAATGGTAAGATATTATCAATGGTAAGATATTCATCAATGGTAAGATATTCATCAATGGTAAGATATTCATCAATGGTAAGATATTATCAATGGTAAGATATTTATCAATGGTAAGATATTTATCAATGGTAAGATATTCATCAATGGTAAGATATTCATCAATGGTAAGATATTTATCAATGGTAAGATATTCATCAATGGTAAGATATTTATCAATGGTAAGATATTATCAATGGTAAGATATTATCAATGGTAAGATATTCATCAATGGTAAGATATTCATCAATGGTAAGATATTCATCAATGGTAAGATATTCATCAATGGTAAGATATTATCAATGGTAAGATATTTATCAATGGTAAGATATTTATCAATGGTAAGATATTCATCAATGGTAAGATATTCATCAATGGTAAGATATTTATCAATGGTAAGATATTCATCAATGGTAAGATATTTATCAATGGTAAGATATTATCAATGGTAAGATATTATCAATGGTAAGATATTATCAATGGTAAGATATTATCAATGGTAAGATATTATCAATGGTAAGATATTTATCAATGGTAAGATATTATCAATGGTAAGATAATTATCAATGGTAAGATATTTATTAATGGTAAGATATTTATCAATGGTAAGATATTATCAATGGTAAGATATTTATCAATGGTAAGATATTATCAATGGTAAGATATTATCAATGGTAAGATATTTATCAATGGTAAGATATTATCAATGGTAAGATATTATCAATGGTAAGATATTATCAATGGTAAGATATTTATCAATGGTAAGATATTATCAATGGTAAGATATTCATCAATGGTAAGATATTATCAATGGTAAGATATTTATCAATGGTAAGATATTCATCAATAGTAAGATATTTATCAATGGTAAGATATTTATCAATGGTAAGATATTTATCAATGGTAAGATATTCATCAATGGTAAGATATTATCAATGGTAAGATATTTATCAATGGTAAGATATTCATCAATAGTAAGATATTCATCAATGGTAAGATATTATCAATGGTAAGATATTATCAATGGTAAGATATTATCAATGGTAAGATATTATCAATGGTAAGATATTATCAATGGTAAGATATTATCAATGGTAAGATATTCATCAATGGTAAGATATTATCAATGGTAAGATATTCATCAATGGTAAGATATTATCAATGGTAAGATATTATCAATGGTAAGATATTCATCAATGGTAAGATATTATCAATGGTAAGATATTATCAATGGTAAGATATTATCAATGGTAAGATATTATCAATGGTAAGATATTATCAATGGTAAGATATTCATCAATGGTAAGATATTATCAATGGTAAGATATTCATCAATGGTAAGATATTATCAATGGTAAGATATTATCAATGGTAAGATATTCATCAATGGTAAGATATTATCAATGGTAAGATATTATCAATGGTAAGATATTATCAATGGTAAGATATTATCAATGGTAAGATATTCATCAATGGTAAGATATTATCAATGGTAAGATATTATCAATGGTAAGATATTCATCAATGGTAAGATATTATCAATGGTAAGATATTCATCAATGGTAAGATATTATCAATGGTAAGATATTATCAATGGTAAGATATTATCAATGGTAAGATATTCATCAATGGTAAGATATTATCAATGGTAAGATATTCATCAATGGTAAGATATTATCAATGGTAAGATATTATCAATGGTAAGATATTCATCAATGGTAAGATATTATCAATGGTAAGATATTCATCAATGGTAAGATATTATCAATGGTAAGATATTCATCAATGGTAAGATATTATCAATGGTAAGATATTATCAATGGTAAGATATTATCAATGGTAAGATATTATCAATGGTAAGATATTCATCAATGGTAAGATATTCATCAATGGTAAGATATTATCAATGGTAAGATATTATCAATGGTAAGATATTATCAATGGTAAGATATTATCAATGGTAAGATATTATCAATGGTAAGATATTCATCAATGGTAAGATATTATCAATGGTAAGATATTATCAATGGTAAGATATTATCAATGGTAAGATATTCATCAATGGTAAGATATTATCAATGGTAAGATATTATCAATGGTAAGATATTATCAATGGTAAGATATTCATCAATGGTAAGATATTATCAATGGTAAGATATTATCAATGGTAAGATATTCATCAATGGTAAGATATTATCAATGGTAAGATATTATCAATGGTAAGATATTATCAATGGTAAGATATTCATCAATGGTAAGATATTATCAATGGTAAGATATTCATCAATGGTAAGATATTCATCAATAGTAAGATATTTATCAAAGGTAAGATATTTATCAATGGTAAGATATTCATCAATGGTAAGATATTATCAATGGTAAGATATTCATCAATGGTAAGATATTATCAATGGTAAGATATTCATCAATGGTAAGATATTATCAATGGTAAGATATTCATCAATGGTAAGATATTATCAATGGTAAGATATTCATCAATGGTAAGATATTATCAATGGTAAGATATTTATCAATGGTAAGATATTCATCAATAGTAAGATATTCATCAATGGTAAGATATTATCAATGGTAAGATATTATCAATGGTAAGATATTATCAATGGTAAGATATTATCAATGGTAAGATATTATCAATGGTAAGATATTATCAATGGTAAGATATTCATCAATGGTAAGATATTATCAATGGTAAGATATTATCAATCGTAAGATATTCATCAATGGTAAGATATTATCAATGGTAAGATATTCATCAATGGTAAGATATTCATCAATGGTAAGATATTATCAATGGTAAGATATTATCAATGGTAAGATATTATCAATGGTAAGATATTATCAATGGTAAGATATTATCAATGGTAAGATATTCATCAATGGTAAGATATTATCAATGGTAAGATATTATCAATGGTAAGATATTATCAATGGTAAGATATTCATCAATGGTAAGATATTATCAATGGTAAGATATTCATCAATGGTAAGATATTATCAATGGTAAGATATTATCAATGGTAAGATATTATCAATGGTAAGATATTCATCAATGGTAAGATATTATCAATGGTAAGATATTCATCAATGGTAAGATATTATCAATGGTAAGATATTATCAATGGTAAGATATTATCAATGGTAAGATATTCATCAATGGTAAGATATTATCAATGGTAAGATATTATCAATGGTAAGATATTATCAATGGTAAGATATTATCAATGGTAAGATATTATCAATGGTAAGATATTCATCAATGGTAAGATATTATCAATGGTAAGATATTATCAATGGTAAGATATTCATCAATGGTAAGATATTATCAATGGTAAGATATTCATCAATGGTAAGATATTATCAATGGTAAGATATTATCAATGGTAAGATATTATCAATGGTAAGATATTCATCAATGGTAAGATATTATCAATGGTAAGATATTCATCAATGGTAAGATATTATCAATGGTAAGATATTATCAATGGTAAGATATTATCAATGGTAAGATATTCATCAATGGTAAGATATTATCAATGGTAAGATATTCATCAATGGTAAGATATTATCAATGGTAAGATATTATCAATGGTAAGATATTATCAATGGTAAGATATTCATCAATGGTAAGATATTATCAATGGTAAGATATTATCAATGGTAAGATATTATCAATGGTAAGATATTATCAATGGTAAGATATTCATCAATGGTAAGATATTATCAATGGTAAGATATTATCAATGGTAAGATATTATCAATGGTAAGATATTATCAATGGTAAGATATTATCAATGGTAAGATATTCATCAATGGTAAGATATTATCAATGGTAAGATATTATCAATGGTAAGATATTCATCAATGGTAAGATATTATCAATGGTAAGATATTCATCAATGGTAAGATATTATCAATGGTAAGATATTATCAATGGTAAGATATTATCAATGGTAAGATATTCATCAATGGTAAGATATTATCAATGGTAAGATATTCATCAATGGTAAGATATTATCAATGGTAAGATATTCATCAATGGTTAGATATTCATCAATGGTAAGATATTCATCAATGGTAAGATATTATCAATGGTAAGATATTATCAATCGTAAGATATTATCAATGGTAAGATATTATCAATGGTAAGATATTATCAATGGTAAGATATTCATCAATGGTAAGATATTCATCAATGGTAAGATATTATCAATGGTAAGATATTCATCAATGGTAAGATATTATCAATGGTAAGATATTATCAATCGTAAGATATTATCAATGGTAAGATATTATCAATGGTAAGATATTATCAATGGTAAGATATTCATCAATGGTAAGATATTCATCAATGGTAAGATATTATCAATGGTAAGATATTCATCAATGGTTAGATATTATCAATGGTAAGATATTCATCAATGGTAAGATATTCATCAATAGTAAGATATTTATCAATGGTAAGATATTTATCAATGGTAAGATATTCATCAATGGTAAGATATTATCAATGGTAAGATATTCATCAATGGTAAGATATTATCAATGGTAAGATATTCATCAATGGTAAGATATTCATCAATGGTAAGATATTCATCAATGGTAAGATATTATCAATGGTAAGATATTATCAATCGTAAGATATTATCAATGGTAAGATATTATCAATGGTAAGATATTCATCAATGGTAAGATATTATCAATGGTAAGATATTATCAATCGTAAGATATTATCAATGGTAAGATATCAATGGTAAGATATTCATCAATGGTAAGATATTCATCAATGGTAAGATATTATCAATGGTAAGATATTATCAATGGTAAGATATTATCAATGGTAAGATATTCATCAATGGTAAGATATTCATCAATGGTAAGATATTATCAATGGTAAGATATTATCAATGGTAAGATATTTATCAATGGTAAGATATTATCAATGGTAAGATATTTATCAATGGTAAGATATTATCAATGGTAAGATATTATCAATGGTAAGATATTCATCAATGGTAAGATATTCATCAATGGTAAGATATTATCAATGGTAAGATATTATCAATGGTAAGATATTTATCAATGGTAAGATATTCATCAATGGTAAGATATTCATCAATGGTAAGATATTATCAATGGTAAGATATTATCAATGGTAAGATATTTATCAATGGTAAGATATTCATCAATGGTAAGATATTCATCAATGGTAAGATATTATCAATGGTAAGATATTATCAATGGTAAGATATTATCAATGGTAAGATATTATCAATGGTAAGATATTATCAATGGTAAGATATTATCAATGGTAAGATATTATCAATGGTAAGATATTATCAATGGTAAGATATTCATCAATGGTAAGATATTCATCAATGGTAAGATATTATCAATGGTAAGATATTATCAATGGTAAGATATTTATCAATGGTAAGATATTATCAATGGTAAGATATTCATCAATGGTAAGATATTATCAATGGTAAGATATTATCAATGGTAAGATATTTATCAATGGTAAGATATTCATCAATGGTAAGATATTCATCAATGGTAAGATATTATCAATGGTAAGATATTCATCAATGGTAAGATATTATCAATGGTAAGATATTCATCAATGGTAAGATATTATCAATGGTAAGATATTATCAATGGTAAGATATTATCAATGGTAAGATATTATCAATGGTAAGATATTCATCAATGGTAAGATATTCATCAATAGTAAGATATTTATCAAAGGTAAGATATTTATCAATGGTAAGATATTCATCAATGGTAAGATATTATCAATGGTAAGATATTCATCAATGGTAAGATATTATCAATGGTAAGATATTCATCAATGGTAAGATATTATCAATGGTAAGATATTCATCAATGGTAAGATATTATCAATGGTAAGATATTCATCAATGGTAAGATATTATCAATGGTAAGATATTTATCAATGGTAAGATATTCATCAATAGTAAGATATTCATCAATGGTAAGATATTATCAATGGTAAGATATTATCAATGGTAAGATATTATCAATGGTAAGATATTCATCAATGGTAAGATATTATCAATGGTAAGATATTCATCAATGGTAAGATATTCATCAATAGTAAGATATTTATCAAAGGTAAGATATTTATCAATGGTAAGATATTCATCAATGGTAAGATATTATCAATGGTAAGATATTCATCAATGGTAAGATATTATCAATGGTAAGATATTCATCAATGGTAAGATATTATCAATGGTAAGATATTCATCAATGGTAAGATATTATCAATGGTAAGATATTCATCAATGGTAAGATATTATCAATGGTAAGATATTTATCAATGGTAAGATATTCATCAATAGTAAGATATTCATCAATGGTAAGATATTATCAATGGTAAGATATTATCAATGGTAAGATATTATCAATGGTAAGATATTATCAATGGTAAGATATTATCAATGGTAAGATATTATCAATGGTAAGATATTATCAATGGTAAGATATTATCAATCGTAAGATATTCATCAATGGTAAGATATTATCAATGGTAAGATATTCATCAATGGTAAGATATTCATCAATGGTAAGATATTATCAATGGTAAGATATTATCAATGGTAAGATATTATCAATGGTAAGATATTATCAATGGTAAGATATTATCAATGGTAAGATATTATCAATGGTAAGATATTATCAATGGTAAGATATTATCAATGGTAAGATATTATCAATGGTAAGATATTATCAATGGTAAGATATTATCAATGGTAAGATATTCATCAATGGTAAGATATTATCAATGGTAAGATATTATCAATGGTAAGATATTCATCAATGGTAAGATATTATCAATGGTAAGATATTCATCAATGGTAAGATATTATCAATGGTAAGATATTATCAATGGTAAGATATTATCAATGGTAAGATATTATCAATGGTAAGATATTCATCAATGGTAAGATATTATCAATGGTAAGATATTATCAATGGTAAGATATTCATCAATGGTAAGATATTATCAATGGTAAGATATTCATCAATGGTAAGATATTATCAATGGTAAGATATTATCAATGGTAAGATATTATCAATGGTAAGATATTCATCAATGGTAAGATATTATCAATGGTAAGATATTCATCAATGGTAAGATATTCATCAATGGTAAGATATTATCAATGGTAAGATATTCATCAATGGTAAGATATTATCAATGGTAAGATATTATCAATGGTAAGATATTATCAATGGTAAGATATTCATCAATGGTAAGATATTATCAATGGTAAGATATTCATCAATGGTAAGATATTATCAATGGTAAGATATTCATCAATGGTAAGATATTCATCAATAGTAAGATATTTATCAATGGTAAGATATTTATCAATGGTAAGATATTCATCAATGGTAAGATATTATCAATGGTAAGATATTCATCAATGGTAAGATATTATCAATGGTAAGATATTCATCAATGGTAAGATATTCATCAATGGTAAGATATTATCAATGGTAAGATATTCATCAATGGTAAGATATTATCAATGGTAACATATTCATCAATAGTAAGATATTATCAATGGTAAGATATTCATCAATGGTAAGATATTCATCAATGGTAAGATATTCATCAATAGTAAGATATTTATCAATGGTAAGATATTTATCAATGGTAAGATATTTATCAATGGTAAGATATTTATCAATGGTAAGATATTTATCAATGGTAAGATATTTATAATGGGTAAGATATTTATCAATGGTAAGATATTTATCAATGGTAAGATATTATCAATGGTAAGATATTTATCAATGGTAAGATATTCATCAATGGTAAGATATTCATCAATGGTAAGATATTCATCAATGGTAAGATATTCATCAATGGTAAGATATTCATCAATGGTAAGATATTCATCAATGGTAAGATATTTATCAATGGTAAGATATTATCAATGGTAAGATATTTATCAATGGTAAGATATTTATCAATGGTAAGATATTCATCAATGGTAAGATATTCATCAATGGTAAGATATTCATCAATGGTAAGATATTCATCAATGGTAAGATATTCATCAATGGTAAGATATTCATCAATGGTAAGATATTTATCAATGGTAAGATATTCATCAATGGTTGTTACTTATCAAGGGCGGAAAGTATGTTGTTATATTATTAATTGTGTATAATAAAGTTGATGGATAATAAACTTGCAGAACACTTGTGTGTCTTGACGTAGACTGGAGACATTGTTGAAGTTATCATCAGTCTGTCTTGTGTCAACACTGAGGGACTGATCACCTATCATGGCTGCTACGGTGTGTAATAAACACACACACGTGGCTACATGCATGCTCCACAATTCGCAAATGGAGGAAATTATCTACAACATTATCTCTCAGTTCACAGTATTCAAATTCAAATTCGAAGTTTATTCTCTATAAGGATTACAATGCTGAGTTTACAGAAATTTGGTTATTGTGTGGTTTACATGTAGTAAAATAATGATTACAGAGTGTACCACTAGAACACCTAGCATGGCTAGGCATTTCGGGCAGACTTAGTTTTATTCTTAATTGTAAAATATTACAAATTATGAGGTAAGTTGGTATTATGGCTAAGTGACTAAATACTAGTTTGTGAGTTTAGCAGTGTGAATGCTTTTATTTTGGAACAGTAAATAGTTTCAGTATTGAAGTATCACAGGATTCATTATTTTAAGATTGAGATTAATATTTCTGTTTATGGTCAAATGGGTGAGTGAGTGTAAGTGTGAACCACCAGGTGGTATTTGTGTAGTTAGTTGACGGCGTGTATCAGGGAGATAAGATGTTTTCTAATGGTAGTTTTGAAGGTGATGAATGTGTCTGCAGTTCTAGAGTTCTCAGGTAGGGTATTCCAGATTTTAGGGCCTTTGACATACATTTAATTTTTGTAAAGGTTTAGTCGGACACGGGGAATGTCGTAGAGATGTTTGTGTCTGGTGTTATGCCTGTGGGTTCTGTCACAACTATCAAGAAAGCGTTTTAAGTCAAGGTTGATATTAGAGTTTAAGGCCCTGTAAATGTAGATTGCACAGTAGTAAGTGTGGATGTACTGAACAGGGAGTAAGTTTAGATCTATGAAGAGTGGTGGGGTGTGTTGCCAGGGATGGGATTTAGTGATTATTCTTACTGCAGCTTTTTGTTGGGTTATTATTGGCTTTAGGTGTGTTGCTGCAGTTGATCCTCAAGCACAAATAGCATAGGTGAGGTATGGATAAATAAGTGAGTGGTATAGTGTGAGAAGGGCATTTTGCGGCACGTAGTATCGTATCTTGGAGAGGATCCCAACCGTTTTGGATACTTTTTTGGTTATATGCTGGATATGGGTGCTGAAATTCAGGTTGTTGTCAAGGTATAAGCCTAGGAATTTGCCCCCATTATTTCTGGTAATTAGAGTGTTGTCAATCTTGATGTTAATTTGTGCATCTCCTACTCTGCTACCAAACATAATATAGTGGGTTTTGTCAGTGTTAAGCATAAGTTTATTGGCTGTCATCCAAGTCGATATTTTGATCAGCTCCTCATTCACAATGGTGTTGAGGGTGGCAAGATTAGGGTGAGAGATGACATAAGTCGTGTCGTCAGCAAAGAGAATGGGTTTCAGGTGTTGGGATACGTTTAGAAGGTCATTGATGTATATGAGGAAGAGCAGGGGACCAAGGACACCTCCCTGCGGAACTCCAGTATCAAGTGGCTGTGTTGCTGATGTTGTGTCTTTAATGGTGACATACTGATACCTATTAGTAATGTAAGATTTGAAATAAGCAAGCTCATGGCCTCTTTTGCCATAATGATCAAGTTTGTGGAGTAGGATGTCGTGGTCTACTGTGTCAAAAGCTTTTCTTAGGTCAATAAAAATTCCTAGTGGATATTCCTTATTTTCCAATGCTGTGTAAAGCAGATCTAGCATTTTTATGATTGCATCATTAGTGCTTTTATTTTTCCTGAATCCAAATTGGCAGGGGTTGAGTATGTTTTGAGCCGTTATAAATGAATACAGTCTCCTGTGCACGAGTTTCTAAAAAATTTTGGATAGCAATGGTAAGTTAGATATTGGCCTATAGTTGTTTAAGTCTGTAGGGTCACCACCTTTATGTATTGGTGTAACCCTTGCCATCTTGAGTAGTTTCGGGAAGGTGCTAATCTCTAGTGACTTGTTAAAAAGTAATGAAATAGCATGCGAAAGGACATGGGCCGCTCGCTTGTACAGTAATGGTGGGACATGAGACAGATTCCCCGAGTTATTTTTAAGTGACTTTATAATCTCGGTGACTTCCGTGGGCTCAGTTGGTGCAAGATAGAAGGAATTTGGGAAATTCCCATCTAGGTAGTTCCCGGCATGGGCACTGGTATGTGGGATTTTACTGGCGAGATTAGATCCTATGGTTGAGAAGAAGTCGTTTATCTTGTTAGCTGTGTCAGTGGGATGTAGTGGTGTTTCATTAGGTTTAGGTAGGACAATATTCTTGGTTTTTCTCAGTTTGTGGGTCCCTAGAATCTGAGAGAGTGTTTTCCAGGTCTTTTTTATATCTCCTCTAGTGTCTGTGAATCTACTGGAGTAGTATAGTTGTTTGGCTTTCTTTATTACTTTGGTGAGAGCTGATGAATAGTGTTTAAGAATATCTTTGTGTATTAAGCCCTGTCTATATTGCTTTTCATATTGGTGTTTCTTGTCAATGGATTTCAGAATGGTGCTGGTTAGCCATGGGCAGCCAAGCCGTTTGTTTGTGATCTGTTTTGTTTTTATAGGACAATGTTTGTTGTATAGTCTAAGTAATTTGTTAAGAAAAATGTCTGTCCAGTCATCAATACCATTGGCCTTGGAGAATTCTGTAGGCCAGTCAACAGTCTCTAGGTCAGCTGTGAACTTCCTTACTGAGGCCTCGTCATGGAGTCTAAATGAGACTTTGTTGTATTCAAGTGGTGGTTTACTAATGTTTGCCAGGAGGAAGGTAGGGTAGTGGTCTGTAGTGCTATCTGTGATTATCCCTGATTTAAGGGGGGCTAGTATATTGGTCCATATGTGGTCTATTATGGTTGCACTTGTCTCAGTGAGCCTGGTTGGTTTAGTTATTGTTGGTATGAGAAGTGTGTTGTTCATATTGTTGATGAAATCAGTTACAGGCTGATCATCTAGTAAGCCAAGGTTGATGTTGAAGTCTCCAGCTAAGAGAAGGTGGTGCTTATTCATTTGTCTGTTTGTTATTAGTGACTTTAATTTCTCACTGAAATTTGGGATGTTTGTGTGAGGTATCCGGTAAATGGCACCGATTGTTATAGGCGTCTTAAGGTTTTTTACAGTAAAATTAGCAAAAATGTATTCCCCATATTCATCACTAAAGCAAGTGGTGCTAATACAAGATAATTGGTTAGAGTAATAGATTGTAATACCACCCCCAACTTGGTTTGGTCTGCAGTTGTGAATTGCTGTGTATCCTGGTAGAGGGTAGATATCTATTGTGTCCTGCTTAAGCCAGGTCTCAGTAAGAATAAGGCAGGAGAAGGGTGTCTTTAGTGATTCAAGGAGTGCTAGGAGGTCATCATAGTGTTTGCTTAAGGACCTGATGTTGTAGTTAAGTACTGATAGGCTTTTAGCATTGTTTAGGATAGTGGTGGCTTGTGATGCTGTGTAATAAAGGCAGTTACTTTCCAATAGGTTTTGATTGGGTGTCAGATTATGGAGGTTTAGATCAGGGTCAACGTGATCAATCATCTTCTAGGTTTAAATTATGGTTATTTATATCCTGAGTTGTGTGTTGAGTTCTAGTACTGATATCTGTAGTGGTAGGAAGTTTGGACAAGTATATAGCTAGAGTATTTTGGTTATGTAGGGTATAGTCACTACTACACATAATGAAGTTGATGTTGTCTATGTGTTGTGCTGGAATGAACTAAAGTACAACTAGGTATAAACTAGTAATATAAAAATACAAATTAAAAATAGAACAAGACTCTCACTTGTAATCGCACTAAGGTCTAATATAATGACTTTTGTGGAGTCTATGTTTTGAGCTAGAATGAGCTATAGTACAACTAGGTTTAATCTAATAATATAAAAATACAAATTAAAAATAGCACTAGTCTCTCACTAGTAATTGCACTATGGTCTAATGTAGTGAATTTGGTATTGACTATGTATTGAGCTAGAATGAGCTAGAGTATAACTGTGATTAATCTAATAATATAATAAAGGCACAAGACTCTCAATTGTAATTGCACTAAGGTCTTATATAAGTTGTTTACAAGAATTAGAGTATAATTAGATTTAAATTGACAGGATAAAATACACAAATTAAGGTAGCAAAATAATAATAAAAAAATTATAAAAATAAAAATGGCAATGACTTGGTTATAATATGCTAGTAAGATGGTAGACAAGATAATATAAAAGTTGTTGAAAATACTAGGTTAAAAAAGTATAGAATAAAAATGGTCAATAAAAGAAGTTTACAATAAGTTTGATGAATATAGTTTAAAGTAAAATTGGGCAATAATAGGGATTTAGAATAAAATTGGGCAATTGAGTATTTTTTAAAGTGAGGTAGAATTATTGAAGACAAGTTATGGATAGTTTAGAATAAAATAAGATAGAACAGTGATGTGGTAAGTTGTAAAAAAGGAGATAGATTCTGTAGATATTAAACACAATTAAGACTATGAGGTAGAATGGTCGTTGAATACAACAATGACAATCAAAAGTAGTTGGGGTATTAGAATTTTAGGGGGCACAAATTTATGACAATATAACACTAACGGTGGACTGTGGGTATTATCTGCACTTTACTCTGATTCTGTTAGTCCAGACTCACTTAGGAATGTTTTAAGGTCATGTTCTGTAGAGATGAAGTATCTCTTCCCAGTGGGCTGTTTCCTAACTGCGATTTTTCCATCCCTCACAAAGCACTGGTGAATTTTTTGGGCATAGCGTAATTTTCTTAGCCGATAAAGAAGGTTTTGTCTTGTTTTGGTAAGGCACTCATTGACGTAAACATCAGTTTTCATAGAAATAGATGTTTTTAGTAGGTTGTTTCTTTGTAGGCTAGTTTGGAATTTTAACAGCACTGTTTTTTACCCGCTTGGTAGCCCATCAGTTTACAATCCTTTAGGTCATCACTACGTATGTTAAGGCGAAGGTGGTCCTTGATAAGCTGTAGGGTGGTCTCCATGCAGGTTTCTTGGGTGACTGTGGGTGGGAGATGTTTGCTGTTAACTACAACAGCATCAGATAGCTGCTGTTGGTCATTATGGTCTTGGAAGTTGGTGATGACATTGGCAAGTTGTTGGTCCACTCTTGATCTTTCCTCTATAATGTTGGTAGTAAGTAGGGTGACTTGGTCTTTTAGAGTGTTGATGGTGTCTAGGGACTGGGTGTGGGTGTTGCTTTGTTGTTCCAGAGTGTCTAGTTTATATTCTAGAGCAGTGATCTTATTGAGGTAATCTGCATTGCTAGCTTTTAGTTCCTGCATTTCTTGAGTTAGTTTGGTGATCGTTTGGTTCTGAATCGTAAGGAGTTTAGCTATTTCTGGGTCGGTGATCTTCTTGACATCAAATACTGGGAAGGAGTTATCTTGGACTGTGGCGGCGGCCATGTTTGTTGTTGTCTGTCGTGTGTTGTGGTGATGTCAGTGGGTGATGAGGGTTGTGTTCTGGCTGGCAGTACCACAAGTTTTCCTCGTGTTATTACTGCTCTCACCTTTGATGTTAGGAGTCCTTAGCTGGTTACTGGATCTTCTTTTATTGTTCTGACCCTTGTCCATTGGCTGTGGCTTCGGGTGAATAGTAGGCGATGGGTGTTGGGTGAATGTTGTGGAGTATCACTTCAGTGGCAGCGGGGTAGGAGGTGGTAGTACGAGTCCTATTAGTTGGTAATTTGTGAACTTTTGGGTGATTTCTGCAGTTGCTTTATATCATTCTGGGTATCCACACATGTTAGTGTTATGCGGGTCTTGATTAGGTCATTACTGGGCTGCTGGGAACCTCAGGTAGAAGTAAAAATAGAGGACAAGGTTCCTGTTGCCGCTGCCGCTGCTGCTGCCGCTGATACTAACCTGCAGACACTGTATCAAAATATACAGTGTGGCGGCCAGGTACTGTGTACGTTGAGGCAGAGTGTCAAGCTTTGAATACTGCTGTCCACTATATATATATATATATATATATATATATATATATATATATATATATATATATATATATATATATATATATAATGTAGGGAGGCAGCAGCTCTGGAACTGTGCTGGGGACCCTCATCCTCAGAGAAAAGATTAAACCTCAAGAAAAAAAGAGATTCTCCTCTGACCTGTTTGAATATTTTCTCCTACCATCCCCTATATTCTATGTAAACTTTATTTAAAGACAAAATACATTAACGAAAATACAATAGGAAGTAGAACAACATACATCTCAAATACTTCATCCATCTCCCCGGTGGTGGGGCGCGTGCCCAGAATGCTGAAGACATTTCCCCTCTGGATCGCGACACTAAGTCTTTGAAAGAGGAAGCTGGTCGCTCTGTGATCCTTCGTTTGTGTGATGAGGTTTTCTCCCAGCTCTTTGAGGAACTTTAGAGTACAATTGCCCATGCTCCAAGGGCCTCTGACTCTACTGGGATAAAGTTATAGCAACTGGGCAGGCTTGCATATTTGTGGATCTTCTGAGCCTTCCTGTAGCTGGTGGCTCCACCCCCTTCAACTTCAGAGTATGGCAAGAAGTGTCCGCCAACGTGGCTGTACAGGTGTAGTCCAAGAAAGTTTGCTTACCATCCTTCCAGGGTAGCATAGTGGCTCCATCAGGACGATTTTGACTTCCGTCGGACAACCATACTTCGGGTTCACGTTCAGCTGGGCAACGGGCTGTGCTCAGACTTCTCTTTATGATATATATATATATATATATATATATATATATATATATATATATATATATATATATATATATATATATATATATATATATACACACACAAACACTGATCTCTGGCTGAAGGAGACTCAAACCTACGAACCTTAGAACAAGGTATGCAGTGCTATACCAAACTCACCACACTGGACCAATACCTTGGAGTCCAGCTTGCGCTAGACTTTGATCCAAGGCAGCCAGCTTTCAGGGAGAAGGCTTACAGCTTTTCATCTCATCCCCTGCATGCATCATCCTTACTAGAGATTTTAACAATGCAAGCTGGACTCCAAGGTATTGGTTCAGTGTGGGTAGATTGGTACAGCACAGCGTACCTTGTTCTAAGGTTCGTAGGTTCGAGTCTCCTTCAGCCAGAGATCAGTGTTTGTGTATATTTCGCCTGAACTCGCGAATTCCTTGCATATATATATATATATATATATATATATATATATATATATATATATATATATATATATATATATATATATATATATAATCACTTGCGCCAGCGATCCTACAAGAATCACGCACGCAGCTAAGCTACGTGTTTTTCTCGTGATCCGAGGACACTCGTGGCACTGGTATCTCAAGGATTAATTTCAGCCTCAACAAGTAGCTTCGTGTACTGTCCAGTATGCTGTGTACTGGTCAAGTGTGTTGTGTACTGTCCAGTATGCCGTGTACTGGTCAAGTGTGTTGTGTACTGTCCAGTATGCTGTGTACTGGTCAAGTGTGTTGTGTACTGTCCAGTATGCTGTGTACTGGCTCAGTATGCTGTGTACTGGTCCAGTATGCTGTATACTGGTCAAGTGTGTTGTGTACTGTCCAGTACGCTGTGTACTGGTTCAGTATGCTGTGTACTGGTCCAGTGTGTTGTGTACTCTCCAGTATGCTGTGTACTGGTCCAGTATTCTGTGTACTGTCCAGTAAGCTGTATGAACATAAGAACATAAGAAGAAGAAGAACATAAGAACGAAGGAACACTGCAGAAGGCCTACTGGCCCATGCGAGGCAGGTCCAAGTCCCTACCGGCTTAAGCCAATGCACCCAACCTAGTCAGGTCAGGTCACATTGACTCAAGGGAGGAACACGGCAACCGACCCGTTAGCACAAGCTATCAGGTCTAACTCACACCCACCCACATCTACTCATGTATTTATCCAACCTATTTTTAAAGCTACACAACGTTCTGGCCTCTATAACGGTACTTGGGAGTTTGTTCCACTCATCCACAACTCTATTACCAAACCAGTACTTTCCTATATCCCTCCTGAATCTGAATTTTTCCAACTTAAAACCATTGCTGCGAGTCCTGTCTAGGCTAGATATTATCAGCACACTATTTACATCCCCTTTATTTATTCCTGTCTTCCACTTATAAACCTCAATCATATCCCCCCTAATTCTACGTCTTTCTAGAGAGTGCAGTTTCAGGGCCCTTAGTCTATCCTCATAGGGAAGGTTTCTGATACATGGGATCATCTTTGTCATCCTCCTTTGTACATTTTCCAGAGAATTTATATCCATTCTGTAATACGGTGACCAAAACTGTGCAGCATAATCTAAATGAGGCCTAACCAAGGATGTATAGAGTTGAAGAACAACCTGAGGACTCCTATTATTTATGCTTCTTGATATGAAGCCAAGGATTCTATTAGCTTTATTGCGAACACTTATGCACTGTTGTCTTGGTTTCAGATTACTGCTAACCAGAACTCCTAAATCTTTTTCGCAATCCGTAATATTAAGATCTACATTATTTAGTTTATATGTGGCATGGTTATTGTCCTGTCCAACATTTAGAACTTTGCATTTGTCTATATTAAACTGCATCTGCCACTTCTCCGACCACTGCATCAGTCTATTCAAATCTTCCTGGAGTGCTCGAATGTCCTCGTCAGAATGAATTCGACGGCCTATTTTGGTGTCATCGGCAAACTTGCCGATGTCGCTCTTTATGCCCTCATCTATGTCGTTTATGTAGATTGTGAACAGCAGGGGGCCCAACACTGACCCCTGTGGAACACCGCTCGTGACGCTTCCCCACTCTGATTTCTCCCCATTTATGCAAACTCTCTGCTGCCTATCTGTCAACCATGCCTCTATCCAGGAAAAAATTTCTCCTCCTATTCCATGTGCTTTAATTTTCCTCAATAGTCTCTGATGTGGGACCCTGTCAAAAGCCTTACTGAAGTCCATATACACAATATCATATTCGTTACCATGATCTACCTCCTCAAATACCTTAGTGAAAAAAGTTAATAAATTCGTAAGGCAGGAACGTCCCTTTGTAAAACCATGCTGAGATTCGTTGATTAATTTATGCTTTTCAAGGTGGCTACGAACTGCCTCGGCAATTATTGATTCCATAAATTTTCCCACTATGGAGGTTAGGCTTATTGGTCTATAGTTCGAAGCTAAGGACCTGTCACCTGTTTTGAAAATAGGTATCACATTTGCCATTTTCCACTTATCTGGCACCATGCCAGTTTGTAGTGATATGTTGAAAAGATTAGCCAAAGGTGTGCTAAGCTCCTCTTTACATTCCTTTAGAACCCTTGCATACAGTTCATCAGGGCCTGGGGATTTGTTAGGTTTTAATTTATCTATTTGCCTAAGGACCATGTCACTTGTGACCCTAATAGTGCACAGTTTATTATCGTCCTGTTCTACATAATTTATCATTACTGGAATATCACTGGTATCCTCCTGTGTAAAAACTGAGAGGAAGTATGTGTTAAAAATTCTACACATTTCCTTATCACTGTCAGTGAGCTGACCCGAGGAACTTTTGAGTGGGCCTATCTTGTCCCTGATCTTACTTCTGTATACCTGAAAGAATCCTTTTGGGTTAGTCTTCGATTCTCTTGCAACTTTAACCTCATAATCTCTTTTTGCTTTTCTAATTCCCTTTTTTATTTCTCTCTTTAACTGAATATATCGATTTCTTAATTGCCCCTCTCCTCTTTTGATTTGCCTATATATGCCTCTCTTTTGACCAATCAGATATTTTAATCTATTGTTCATCCATTTAGGATCATTTTTGTTTGATCTGATTTCCCTATTTGGAACATAATTTGACTGAGCAGCTAGAACTATGCCCTGGAAAGCATCATATCGGCAACCATCACCACCTACCTGACCCCTAGTCAGGTCATTCCAGTTCAGCCCACCTAAGTAATTTTTCAGTCCTATGAAATCAGCCAAGCGAAAGTCAGGGACGGAGACTTGATTGCCATTATTAGGGGAATTCCATGATATGTTAAAACTGAGTGATTTGTGATCACTCTCCCCAAGCTCATCATTAACCTCAAGATTATTAATTAGTGTTTCCCTACTGGCAAGAACCAAGTCAAGGAGGTTATTTCCCCTAGTTGGCTCTGTCACAAACTGTTTTAAAAAACAATCCTGGATCGTATCAAGAAAGTCACCCGACTCTAAATTTCCTGTCAAATTGCTCCAGTCAATCTGTCTATAGTTGAAATCTCCCATTAGCACAACATTTTCGTATGTAGATGCCTTACGAATTTCGTCCCATAGAAGTTTACTGCACTCCCTATCAAGATTTGGGGCCCTGTAAATCACACCCAAAATTAGTTTTTCTCGGCCCTCGAGAAGCTGTAACCAAACAGATTCAGTGGCTGACGCTTCTAATTTAATATCTTGTCTAACACAACAATTTAAATTGTCTCTGACATACATCGCTACTCCACCACCTTTCCTGTTGACCCTGTCAGTGTGGAATAATTTATAGCCTTGTATGTGACATTCAGATGGCATCTCTCTATCTTTCAGATTGAGCCAGGTCTCTGTTATAGCAATAATATCTATGTTTCCTGCACTTGCAATTAATCTTAGCTCATCTATCTTATTTCTAACACTCCTGCTATTAGTATAGTAAACCTTAAGGGAGCTAGTCCCTTGCTGCCCTCTGCTGTCCCCCTTTGTTTTCTGACCTGTTCTATTGTCTTTATTTATAACTTCATGCTGAATGCCTTTTATACATTTACTGTTTCCAACCCTAGTGTTGCAACCTGCTTGTTTCCCACACACACCCATACCTCTATCTTCCATCAGTTTAAAATCATAGGCATTTCACCAATGGCCTTCTCAATCGAGTCTGCAAGTGCTACCACCCCTGCCCCAGAGAGATGAACCCCATCCCTTGCATACATATCATGTTTGCCATAAAAGTTGTTCCAGTTGTCAATGAATGGGATTGCAAGTTCCTTGCAGTATCTGTCTAGCCAGCAATTTACACCAATTGCCCTAGACAACCATTCATTTCCTACTCCCCTTCTAGGCAAGATGCTACATATGATTGGGATCCCTCCCTTAGACTTAATGAAATCTATAGCTGACCTGTACTTATCTAGCAGCTCTTCTCTCCTACCCTTCCCAATATCATTTCCACCAGCACTGAGACAGATAATGGGCTTGTTCCCATTACCTGACATGATATTATCCAGTCTGTTGACAATGTCCCCAACACCAGCTCCAGGGAAGCACACTCTATCTCTCATCTTCTTATTCCTATTACAAAAAGCACGGTCAACATATCTTACCTGAGAGTCACCAACCACAAGAATGCGCTTACCTTCATTAGCAGGGGCAGTAGTACCCTTACCTTCACTGGCCACTGAAGTACATTCATCCTGGAGAACAGAGAAGCGATTTCCTACCTTCAGATCTTCACTCTTAACTTTCCTTACTCTGATGCGCCTCCCATTACTGTGAACAACTCGCCACTTGTAGCAGGTGCTGGGCTGCATCTCACTGCTGGTACCCGTTGCTACCTCCCCACCTACAGCCTCCTCACAGTGAGAGACAGACTGCACCTCACTGCTAGAAGCCTCATTCCCCACATCTCCAACCACCTCACACTCTCTCCCAGGCCCATTGAGGTGGACCTTCAGCCTCCTAATCTCCTCCTGGAGAAGCAAGACCTCCTCCTTCAACTCTCCAAACTCAGTTTTTAAAACACTGCAGAAGCAAGCCATGCTTTGTAACCGTCCACGCTAATCCCCAAAGCAGCTCAGGGTCTGTGACCTCACGTGACGACTGACCACTGAACTGGTCAAGTGTGTTGTGTACTGTCCAGTACGCTGTGTACTGGTCCAGTATGCTGTATACTGGTCAATTGTGTTGTGTCCTGTCCAGTATGCTGTGTACTGGTCAAGTGTGTTGTGTACTGGTCAAGTGTGTTGTGTCCTGTCCAGTATGCTGTGTACTGGTCAAGTGTGTTGTGTACTGTCCAGTATGCTGTGTACTGGTCAAGTGTGTTGTGTCCTGTCCAGAATGCTGTGAGCTGGTCAAGTGTGTTGTGTACTGTCTAGTATGCTGTGTACTGGTTCAATATGTTGTGTACTGGTTCATTATGCTGTGTAGTGGTCCCGTATGCTGTATACTGGTCAAGTGTGTTGTGTACAGTCCAGTATGCTGTGTACAGTCCAGTATGCTGTGTACAGTCCAGTATGCTGTGTACTGGTTCAGTATGATGTATACTGGTGAAGTGTGTTGTGCACTGGTCCAGTATGCTGTATAATGGTCAAGTGTGTTGTGTACTGGTCCAGTATGCTGTGTACTGGTCCAGTATTCTGTGTACTGTCCAGTAAGCTGTATACTGGTCAACTGTGTTGTGTACTGTCCAGTAAGCTGTATACTGGTCAAGTGTGTTGTGTACTGTCCAGTATGCTGTATACTGGTCAAGTGTGTTGTGTATTGTCCAGTATGTTGTGTACTGTCCAGTATACTTATACTGGTCATGTGTGTTGTGTACTGTCCAGTATGCTGTGTACTGGTCAAGTGTGTTGTGTACTGTCCAGTATGCTGTGTACTGGTCAAGTGTGTTGTGTCCTGTCCAGAATGCTGTGAGCTGGTCAAGTGTGTTGTGTACTGTCTAGTATGCTGTGTACTGGTTCAATATGTTGTGTACTGGTTCATTATGCTGTGTAGTGGTCCCGTATGCTGTATACTGGTCAAGTGTGTTGTGTACAGTCCAGTATGCTGTGTACAGTCCAGTATGCTGTGTACAGTCCAGTATGCTGTGTACTGGTTCAGTATGATGTATACTGGTGAAGTGTGTTGTGCACTGGTCCAGTATGCTGTATAATGGTCAAGTGTGTTGTGTACTGGTCCAGTATGCTGTGTACTGGTCCAGTATTCTGTGTACTGTCCAGTAAGCTGTATACTGGTCATGTGTGTTGTGTACTGTCCAGTATGCTGTATACTGGTCAAGTGTGTTGTGTACTGTCCAGTATGCTGTGTACTGGTCCAGTATGCTGTATACTGGTCAAGTGTGTTGTGTACTGTCCAGTATGCTGTGTACTGTCCAGTTTGATGTATACAGGTAAAGTGTGTTGTGTACTGTCCAATATGCTGTGTGTAAAGTAAAAGGACACAAGTGCAACTAATGACATTTTATTGTGGCAACGTTTCGCTCTCCAGGAGCTTTGTCAAGCCGTTACAAACAGTACATGGACACAGAGGGTATATATAGGCTCAGAGTGAGGTGAATACTAGTGGTAGTAGTAGTAGTAGTGACGTAAGTTGTAGTAGTAGTAGTAGTAACAAAAATAATACAATATGGTAGAGCAGTTAACTCGTACATTAGTAAAAGGATATAAAAGCTATTACTTGAGTAACATAAAAATAGGTTAGACAAATATAGACTGGATAGACACAGCTTGTTTCAGTGTTCACTCTCTGTAATGTGCTTTGTGTAGTATTAACAGGAGAGAGAATGTGATGGCAGGGTTTACTGTTTTCAAGAGGATTCTTGCTAAGACTTCAGAGATGGTAAAGCTGCCTTTGTTTTGTTTAATTGTATTCGAAACAGCGATCAGTGCTGATTCAAGGCACTTGCGTCTGCAGAAATTAGTTTCTTTGATCACTAATTGGGCGCCCCTGAGTTTCATGAGATGATTGGAGGAATTTCGGTGTTGTACACAGGCGTTGTTCAAGTTATCGTTCCTACATGCATAAATGTGTTCATTGAGGCGGGTGTCGAGGTTTGTTGCTGTTTCACCTACATAAATCTTGTTGTTAGGTAAGACACATATGCAACAGTTAGGTATCTTTATTATGAAACGTTTCGCCTACACAGTAGGCTTCTTCAGTCAAGTACAGAAAAGTTGATAGAAGCAGAAGATACTTGAAGACGATGTAATCAGTCCATCACCCTTAAAGTTTTGAGGTGGTCAGTCCCTCAGTCTGGAGAAGAGCATTGTTCCATAGTATGAAACAATATGGAGAAGAAGTGACAGGATGGAGCTTTTTATAGCGCCAAGAGGTGAGACGTAGGCCACTAGGAGAGGTAAGAACTCAGATGTTGAGAAGTCAGGTCCCTCTCAAATCCAGCCCCTCTCACTAGTGGAAGTTGTCGAAGTTGATTGCAGGTCTGTACCAAGATACCCTTGTGGCCTACGTCTCACCTAGTGGCCTACGTCTCACCTCTTGGCGCTATAAAAAGCTCCATCCTGTCACTTCTTCTCCATATTGTTTCATACTATGGAACAATGCTCTTCTCCAGACTGAGGGACTGACCACCTCAAAACTTTAAGGGTGATGGACTGATTACATCGTCTTCAAGTATCTTCTGCTTCTATCAACTTTTCTGTACTTGACTGAAGAAGCCTACTGTGTAGGCGAAACGTTTCATAATAAAGATACCTAACTGTTGCATATGTGTCTTACCTAACAACCTGTCGGTATTTTATACATAAATCTTGTCACAGCCTCCACAGGGTATAGTGTAAACTCCTGCATTGACTGGGTCGTGGTGCTTTGATTTTGTCCTGGTCAGATCCTTTATTGAAGTGCTGGAAGCGATGGCGACTCTGGTGTTAGCTTGTGAAAGTACTTTAGAAACGTTCAGTGCAACCTGGCTGTTGGGAAGAATTATAACTTTGTTGGGAGTGGTGTTGGTGCGTGGAGAATTAATGATCTGAAGAGCTCTTTTCATGCAGCCTTTGATGAAAAAGAAAGGAAAATGTAACTCAGTGAATGTATGTACATTCCTCGTCAAGAAACTCAGGACTACAAATTCGGTATTATGCTCTTAGGAAAAACCCGATGATGATGACTGGAATAGAAGTGTGTGACATCGTTTTTATTCGTAGGTTTTCGATAAACTTGAAATCTTAGGTTGTTGTCTACTTTGTGAATGAGGACGTCGAGGAAAGGTAGCTTGTCTAGTGTAAACTGGATCGCCGGTTCAACTGCGTTGAGCCTTGCCTGAAGATTCCGTACATCAAAACGTTTGGGAGTTATTACGAGGACGTCGTCCACGTAACGTAACCAGTGACGCTTGAAGGGATGATGTTGGCGAAGTGTTCAGTGACGCTTGAAGGGATGATGTTGGCGAAGTGTTCAGTGACGCTTGAAGGGATGATGTTGGCGAAGTGTTCAGTGACGCTTGAAGGGATGATGTTGGCGAAGTGTTCAGTGACGCTTGAAGGGATGATGTTGGCGAAGTGTTCGGACTCTAGGTGTTCCATGTATAAGTTGGCTAGGACGGCACTTATGGGGACCCCATTCCCATGCCGTAGGTTTGTTTGTAGAGCTTGTTATTGAAAGAAAAACAGTTGAAATTAACACAGAGTTCAATCAAGTCAACAAAATCTCCGGGAGGTAGAGGAAGATTAAGGTCCTGATTGACTTTACGTCGTAGAACCTCGATGGCTTTTGTGGTAGGTACTTTTGTGAAGAGAGAAGTCACGTCCAAACTGCTTAGTTTCTTCTTACGGATGGAGAGGTTTCGGATGCGGTTGAGAAGGTCGCATGAGTGTTTAAGATGAGCGGGGCTGATGGTCCCCAGAAGGCAGGAAAGATGTTTGGCAAGAACGCCGGCTAGTTTGTGTGGAGCACTGCCTATACCTGACGTGATACAGACCAATCAGGTGGCAGTGATGCAAGGTGGCAGTGATGCAAGGTGGCAGTCATGTAAGGTGGAAGTCATGCAAGGTGGCAGTGATGCAAGGTGGCAGTGATGCAAGGTGGCAGTGATGCAAGGTGGCAGTGGTGCAAGGTGGCAGTGATGTAAGGTGGAAGTCATGCAAGGTGGCAGTGATGCAAGGTGGCAGTGGTGCAAGGTGGCAGTGATGCAAGATGGCAGTGATGCAAGGTGGCAGTGATACAAGGTGGCAGTCATGCAAGGTGGTAGTCATGCAAGGTGGCAGTCATACAAGGTGGCAGTCATGCAAGGTGGTAGTCATGCAAGGTGGCAGTCATGCAAGGTGGCAGTCATGCAAGGTGGCAGTCATGCAAGGTGGCAGTCATGCAAGGTGGTAGTCATGCAAGGTGGCAGTCATGCAAGGTGGCAGTCATGCAAGGTGGTAGTCATGCAAGGTGGCAGTCATGCAAGGTGGCAGTCATGCAAGGTGGTAGTCATGCAAGGTGGCAGTCATGCAAGGTGGTAGTCATGCAAGGTGGCAGTCATGCAAGGTGGCAGTCATGCAAGGTGGTAGTCATGCAAGGTGGCAGTCATGCAAGGTGGCAGTCATGCAAGGTGGTAGTCATGCAAGGTGGTAGTCATGCAAGGAGGTAGTCATGCAAGGTGGTAGTCATGCAAGGTGGCAGTCATGCAAGGTGGTAGTCATGCAAGGTGGCAGTCATGCAAGGTGGCAGTCATGCAAGGTGGCAGTCATGCAAGGTGGTAGTCATGCAAGGTGGTAGTCATGCAAGGTGGTAGTCATGAAAGGTGGTAGTCATGCAAGGTGGAAGTCATGAAAGGTGGAAGTCATGCAAGGTGGTAGTCATGCAAGGTGGCAGTGATACAAGGTGGCAGTCATGCAAGGTGGTAGTCATGCAAGGTGGCAGTCATGCAAGGTGGTAGTCATGCAAGGTGGTAGTCATGCAAGGTGGTAGTCATGCAAGGTGGCAGTCATGCAAGGTGGTAGTCATGCAAGGTGGTAGTCATGCAAGGTGGCAGTCATGCAAGGTGGCAGTCATGCAAGGTGGCAGTCATGCAAGGTGGCAGTCATGCAAGGTGGTAGTCATGCAAGGTGGCAGTCATGCAAGGTGGTAGTCATGCAAGGTGGCAGTCATGCAAGGTGGTAGTCATGCAAGGTGGCAGTCATGCAAGGTGGTAGTCATGCAAGGTGGTAGTCATGCAAGGTGGCAGTCATGCAAGGTGGTAGTCATGCAAGGTGGCAGTCATGCAAGGTGGTAGTCATGCAAGGTGGCAGTCATGCAAGGTGGTAGTCATGCAAGGTGGCAGTCATGCAAGGTGGTAGTCATGCAAGGTGGCAGTCATGCAAGGTGGCAGTCATGCAAGGTGGCAGTCATGCAAGGTGGCAGTCATGCAAGGTGGTAGTCATGCAAGGTGGTAGTCATGCAAGGTGGTAGTCATGCAAGGTGGCAGTCATGCAAGGTGGTAGTCATGCAAGGTGGCAGTCATGCAAGGTGGCAGTCATGCAAGGTGGCAGTCATGCAAGGTGGCAGTCATGCAAGGTGATAGTCATGCAAGGTGGTAGTCATGCAAGGTGGCAGTCATGCAAGGTGGCAGTCATGCAAGGTGGCAGTCATGCAAGGTGGCTGTCATGCAAGGTGGTAGTCATGCAAGGTGGTAGTCATGCAAGGTGGCAGTCATGCAAGGTGGCAGTCATGCAAGGTGGCAGTCATGCAAGGTGGTAGTCATGCAAGGTGGTAGTCATGCAAGGTGGTAGTCATGCAAGGTGGCAGTCATGCAAGGTGGCAGTCATGCAAGGTGGGAGTCATGCAAGGTGGAAGTCATGCAAGGTGGAAGTCATGCAAGGTGTCATGCAAGGTGGCAGTCATGCAAGGTGGCAGGCAGGTGGCAGTCATGCAAGGTGTCATGCAGGTGGCAGTCATGCAAGGTGGCAGTCATGCAAGGTGAGTCATGCAAGGTGGTAGTCATGCAAGGTGGCAGTCATGCAAGGTGGCAGTCATGCAAGGTGGCAGTCATGCAAGGTGGCAGTCATGCAAGGTGGCAGTCATGCAAGGTGGCAGTCATGCAAGGTGGCAGTCATGCAAGGTGGCAGTCATGCAAGGTGGCAGTCATGCAAGGTGGCAGTCATGCAAGGTGGCAGTCATGCAAGGTGGTAGTCATGCAAGGTGGCAGTCATGCAAGGTGGCAGTCATGCAAGGTGGCAGTCATGCAAGGTGGCAGTCATGCAAGGTGGCAGTCATGCAAGGTGGCAGTCATGCAAGGTGGCAGTCATGCAAGGTCATGGTAGTCATGCAAGGTGGCAGTCATGCAAGGTGGCAGTCATGCAAGGTGGCAGTCATGCAAGGTGGCAGTCATGCAAGGTGGCAGTCATGCAAGGTGGCAGTCATGCAAGGTGGCAGTCATGGAAGGTGGCAGTCATGCAAGGTGGCAGTCATGCAAGGTGGCAGTCATGCAAGGTGGCAGTCATGCAAGGTGGCTGTCATGCAAGGTGGCAGTCATGCAAGGTGGCAGTCATACAAGGTGGCAGTCATGCAAGGTGGCAGTCATGCAAGGTGGCAGTCATGCAAGGTGGCAGTCATGCAAGGTGGCAGTCATGCAAGGTGGCAGTCATGCAAGGTGGTAGTCATGCAAGGTGGCAGTCATGCAAGGTGGCAGTCATGCAAGGTGGCAGTCATGCAAGGTGGCAGTCATGCAAGGTGGCAGTCATGCAAGGTGGCAGTCATGCAAGGTGGTAGTCATGCAAGGTGGCAGTCATGCAAGGTGGCAGTCATGCAAGGTGGCAGTCATGCAAGGTGGCAGTCATGCAAGGTGGCAGTCATGCAAGGTGGCAGTCATGCAAGGTGGCAGTCATGCAAGGTGGTAGTCATGCAAGGTGGCAGTCATGCAAGGTGGCAGTCATGCAAGGTGGCAGTCATGCAAGGTGGTAGTCATGCAAGGTGGCAGTCATGCAAGGTGGCAGTCATGCAAGGTGGTAGTCATGCAAGGTGGCAGTCATGCAAGGTGGCAGTCATGCAAGGTGGTAGTCATGCAAGGTGGTAGTCATGCAAGGTGGTAGTCATGCAAGGTGGCAGTCATGCAAGGTGGTAGTCATGCAAGGTGGTAGTCATGCAAGGTGGTAGTCATGCAAGGTGGTAGTCATGGAAGGTTCAGCAGCACATGGGTGCTCGACTCTCCTTCAACAGGAACCATCGCTTTGAAACAACTCGAGCACTCACCTCTTAATGAGTCACATGTGTGCAGGTGTGCCTCCCTCACCTCTTAATGAGTCACATGTGTGCAGGTGTACCTCCCTCACCTCTTAATGAGTCACATGTGTGCAGGTGTGCAGGTGTGCCTCCCTCACCTCTTAATGAGTCACATGTGTGCAGGTGTACCTCCCTCACCTCTTCAATGAGTCACATGTGTGCAGGTGTACCTCCCTCACCTCTTAATGAGTCACATGTGTGCAGGTGTACCTCCCTCACCTCTTAATGAGTCACATGTGTGCAGGTGTACCTCCCTCACCTCTTAATGAGTCACATGTGTGCAGGTGTACCTCCCTCACCTCTTAATGAGTCACATGTGTGCAGTACCTCCCTCACTTAATGAGTGTGCAGGTGTAGGTGTGCCTCCCTCACCTCTTAATGACAGTCACATGTGTGCAGGTGTACCTCCCTCACCTCTTAATGAGTCACATGTGTGCAGGTGCTTAATGAGTCACATGTGTGCAGGTGTGCCTCCCTCACCTCTTAATGAGTCACATGTGTGTGTGTACCTCCCTCACCTCTTAATGAGTCATGTGGTGTACCTCCCTCACCTCTTAATGAGTCACATGTGTACCTCCCTCACCTCTTAATGAGTCACATGTGTGCAGGTGTACCTCCCTCACCTCTTAATGAGTCACATGTGTGCAGGTGTACCTCCCTCACCTCTTAATGAGTCACATGTGTGCAGGTGTGTGTGCAGGTGTGCCTCCCTCACCTCAGTCACATGTGTGCAGGTGTACCTCCCTCACCTCTTAATGAGTCACATGTGTGCAGGTGTACCTCCCTCACCTCTTAATGAGTCACATGTGTGCAGGTGTGTGTGCAGGTGTGCCTCCCTCACCTCTTAATGAGTCACATGTGTGCAGGTGTACCTCCCTCACCTCTTAATGAGTCACATGTGTGCAGGTATGCCTCCCTCACCTCTTAATGAGTCACATGTGTGCTGGTGTGTGCAGGTGTGCCTCCCTCACATCTTAATGAGTCACATGTGTGCAGGTGTACCTCCCTCACCTCTTCATGAGTCACATGTGTGCAGGTGTGCCTCCCTCACCTCTTAATGAGTCACATGTGTGTGTGCCTCCCTCACCTCTTAATGAGTCACATGTGTGCAGGTGTGCCTCCCTCACCTCTTAATGAGTCACATGTGTGCAGGTGTGCCTCCCTCACCTCTTAATGAGTCACATGTGTGCAGGTGTGCCTCCCTCACCTCTTAATGAGTCACATGTGTGCAGGTGTACCTCCCTCACCTCTTAATGAGTCACATGTGTGCAGGTGTACCTCCCTCACCTCTTAATGAGTCACATGTGTGCAGGTGTGCCTCCCTCACCTCTTAATGAGTCACATGTGTGCAGGTGTACCTCCCTCACCTCTTAATGAGTCACATGTGTGCAGGTGTACCTCCCTCACCTCTTAATGAGTCACATGTGTGCAGGTGTACCTCCCTCACCTGTTAATGACAGTCACATGTGTGCAGGTGTACCTCCCTCACCTGTTAATGACAGTCACATGTTTGCAGGTGTACCTCCCTCACCTCTTAATGACAGTCACATGTTTGCAGGTGTACCTCCCTCACAGGTGTACCTCCCTCACAGGTGTACCTCCCTCACAGGTGTACCTCCCTCACAGGTGTAACTTCCTCACAGGTGTACCTCCCTCACAGGTGTAACTTCCTTACAGGTGTACCTCCCTCACAGGTGTACCTCCCTCACAGGTGTAACTTCCTCACAGGTGTACCTCCCTCACAGGTGTACCTTCCTCACAGGTGTACCTCCCTCACAGGTGTACCTCCCTCACAGGTGTACCTTCCTCACAGGTGTACCTCCCTCACATGTTTACCTTCCTCACAGGTGTACCTCCCTCACAGGTGTACCTTCCTCACAGGTGTACCTCCCTCACAGGTGTACCTCCCTCACAGGTGTACCTCCCTCACAGGTGTACCTCCCTCACAGGTGTACCTCCCTCACAGGTGTACCTCCCTCACAGGTGTACCTCCCTCACCTCTGTGTAATGTAGCTGACTGTGCAACACATTTTTCCTGTCTATAGCTTTGAATTTTTCCCGTTTAGCCGTGGGTTTTATAATTACCAGGTAGCTGTAGGGACCTCGGGGAACTTTTAGTTGATAGTATTTGTGTGTTTTATCCTTGCGTATAGGGATTTCTTGCTTCCTAGATTTTTCATTATTCCTTTTTGTGATAAATTTGTTTTTCATTGGTAAGATCGCTATTAATATGTTCTTCTGATATTCAGTTAATATGCTCTACAAATTTTAATATCAGCTACGCACATGACTGGTATGAGAGTGACTCCCATGTTGCAGTCTTGTTGTGTCATCCCTTGTTTCACTGTCATGTTCCTTGTGACTGAGTTTTCAATGTCACCTTCACTGTTAAGAACCACCTAAGGTACCCAGTCTTTTAATAACATGTTCATTTTTCCACTATAATCTACCTTGTCCATAATTATTATCACATTTGTTTTGTCTGTTTCGTAAAGTGAAGTCCAGGATCTTTACTTAATTTATGGTGTTACTTAACAAATCTTTGAGGACAATTGTGTTGTAGAGGTGTGAGTTTTGCTCAGACCTCTACAATTGTGTTGCAGAGGTGTGAGCTTTGCTTAGACCTCTACAATTGTGTTGCAGAGGTGTGAGCATTGCTCAGACCTCTACAATTGTGTTGCAGAGGTGTGAGCTTTGCTCAGACCTCTACAATTGTGTTGCAGAGGTGTGAGCATTGCTCAGACCTCTACAATTGTGTTGCAGAGGTGTGAGCTTTGCTCAGACCTCTACAATTGTGTTGCAGAGATGTGAGCATTGCTCAGACCTCTACAATTGTGTTGCAGAGGTGTGAGCTTTGCTCAGACCTCTACAATTGTGTTGCAGAGGTGTGAGCTTTGCTCAGACCTCTACAATTGTGTTGCAGAGGTGTGAGCTTTGCTCAGACCTCTACAATTGTGTTGCAGAGGTGTGAGCTTTGCTCAGACCTCTACAATTGTGTTGCAGAGGTGTGAGCAAAGCTCAGATCTCTACAACACCCTTGTTAAGTTCTATCATGAATTAAATAAAGATCCTGGAGTTCACCTTACGAAACAAAACAAATACGATAGTAAATATGGAGAAGGTAGATTATAGTGAAAAAATAAAGCTGATGATATAAGCAGGGTAACTTACGTGCCTCTTAACACAGGGTAACTTACGTGCCTCTTAACACAGGGTAACTTACGTGCCTCTTAACACAGGGTAACTTACGTGCCTCTTAACACTCCTCTTCCCACACCTGTACCTGCTGTCTTGCCTAGCAATGATACACAATACCGACAAGATAAACAATTAAACACATGTACATCTGGGTATCTTTATTGCAGATGTTTGACCATCCAGTGACTTATCCAGCCACAGTCTTCACACTGTGTCCTTCAAGTGCATTAATAAAGCCACTGGATGGCGAAACATCTACATAATAAAGATACTCAGATGTTTCACACATGTCTATTCTTCAGCTGCTCTCACACACCTTACAACAACTTTATATCGCCTTACAGATTGATGAATAAGACACAGGATATATATACTCTGAGAGGCGTATGTCTGTCAGTGTATATATACTGACAGTTTGGTTTCACCTCATATTTTAGGTATTAAAGTATTCTTGTCTGGTGGTGGATACATTACGTGTATTAATGACACCAGTGTTGTAGACAGGATTTAAACCCCATTAAACAAGCAACCTGAGAGAGACGTAAGCAACACCACAGTATCTTTACGACAACGTAAGCAACACCTGGATATCTTTACGACAGACGTAAGCCACACCTGGATATCTTTACGACAGACGTAAGCAACACCTGGGTATCTTTACGACAGACGTAAGCCACACCTGGATATCTTTACGACAGACGTAAGCCACACCTGGATATCTTTACGACAGACGTAAGCCACACCTGGATATCTTTACGACAGACGTAAGCAACACCTGGGTATCTTTACGACAGACGTTGCGCGAACCAGTGGCTTCAAAATATTTCCCTAGAATGATTTCTGATACACGGGATCACCATCCTGGAATGTGTTCCGGTGGTCAAGGTCCCCCGCGGCCCGGTCTGTGACCAAGTCTTATGGTGGATCAGGGCCTGATTAACTAGGCTGTAACTGCTGACCGCATGCATACCGACGTACGAACCACAGCCCGGCTGGTCAGGTACTGACTTTAGGTGCCTGTCCAGCGCCTTCTTGAAGACAGTCAGGGGTCTATTGGTAATCACCCTTATGTATGCTGAGAGGCAGTTGAACAGTCTTGGGCCCCTGACGCTATTACACCATGACTGCACTTGTCGAAGGCTTTCACAATGTCTGTGTATACTACATCTGCATTTTGCTTGTCCTCCTGTACACACAAGACCATGTCATAGTGATCCAGTAGTTGTGAGAGGCAACATGGCTTTAGAGCGTCCTGCTGTAAAGCCAAGTTGCCCGGGTTTGTGCAATTGCTGGGTATCCAGGTGGTTGGCAGTCTTGCTTCTTAGAACCCTTTCAAAGATTTTTACGATTCATTCATTAGGGGTTTGCCGGTACTTCCTGCCCGGGTCTTCTCCAGATGGTGACCCGGCGGTGGCCCCCGGGTTGAGGGTGTCGTTCATCTTCTTTCTTCTGTCTTCTTTCTTGGGCCCTCCGGGTGGAGGGTAACATATTTTTTATGATGTGGGACGTTAGTGCTGTCGGTCTGTATTTCTTTGCAATTGCTTTAGTGCCACCTTCGTGGAGTGGGGTTATCTTCAGTGTTTTTAGTGAGTGTCGGATGACCCCTGTGTCCATGCTCCCTCTCCATAGAATATTTAAAGCACGTGAAAGGGATTTCTTACAGTTCTTGATAAACACGGAGTTTCACGAGTCTGGGCCTGGGGCAGAGTGCATGGGCGTGTAAATTGTTTTCTCAAAGTCCTGTGGTGCTAGGGTTTTATCAGAAATATAAGAATCAGCAAAATTTTGAGTCTCGGATATAAAAAATCATTAGAGTGTCGGCCCTTAGTTTAATTAACGGCTCACTAAACGCTGTCATATTTGGACTTCAGTATCTCACTCATTTCTTTGCTGTCATCTGTGTAAGTCCCATCTCATTTAACACGGGATGTGGTTTTTGCCCTGGACTTGGCATAAGAAAAGAAATATTTTGAGTTTCTTTGAATTTTATTTATCTAAGTTCTTCCTGTGTTTCTTGGGTCTTGTATGGTTCCTTCTTCTGTATTTCAGATACTGTGATTCTTCGCCTGCATAGGGAGCATCTCTCTCTAGTTTACAATTTCTCTTGGTTTTCCTTATTGGAATGTGCCTTGAGCAGACCTCAAGAGCCACAGAGTTAATTCTTTCTAGGCAAATGTTCGGATCTGTGTTGTTTAAGATATCTTCTCAGCTTGTTTCATTTAGGACCTGGTTAATTTGATCCCACAGTATGTTTCTGTTATTAAAGTTAAAATTGGTGAAGGCACCTCATAGCTGATCTCATTTTGTTGGTCAGGAGTCCTGCGCATACATGTCTGTGCCTCTGTTATGTTCTGATCTGAGTGTACTGTCTTTGATACTGTTATATTTTGTACCAGATCATCGTTATTAGTGAATAAAAGGTTTCCAGTCTTGTTGGCTCCACTATTTGCTGGTTTAAGGTGAACTTATTGCAGAGACTCAATAGCTCATGCGAGTGAATTTTCATCTGAGCTGCCTCCTGGGGTTATCTCTGCTAAAACATTATTTGCTACATTTCTTCATTTTATGTGTCTTAAATTGAAATTATCCAGCAGCAAGATGTTTGAGGCAGGAGTTGGGAGATTTTCCAGACAGTGGTCAGTTTTCAAAAGCTGTTCCTGGAATTGTTGAGAAGTTGTATGTTGTGATTTACATACAACCACGATGACTAGGTCATCCTTCTCTGTATGTTTTCCATTCTATAATATATGTGATGAGTACTGAGCAGCATAATCTAAACGTGGAGGAATTTCGCTGATTCCACGATTTATAAGTCTTGGGAGACCTGTAATATATGTGAGCCTACATCCAGGTTGTCAAATTTTCACTACCAACTCTTAATTATAAGACTAATTTAGTGAAGGAGACTCATTAGGCTACCATGAACCTTCTTGCACAAGTACACATGTTGAACTTCATATGTAAAGTTAAGTGGCCAGGTATTACCATAACAATAAACTTATACATTTACAACACAAAACCACCTTGAAGGAGGCACAGCCTACCAGAGCCACGTCAGGGCAGCCTACCAGAGCCAGGTCAGGGCAGCCTACCAGAGCCTGGTCAGGGCAGCCTACCAGAGCCAGGTCAGGGCAGCCTACCACAGCCAGGTCAGGGCAGCCTACCAGAGCCAGGTCAGGGCAGCCTACCAGAGCCAGGTCAGGGCAGCCTACCAGAGCCAGGTCAGGGCAGCCTACCAGAGCCAGGTCAGGGCAGCCTACCAGGGCCAGGGCAGGGCAGCCTACCAGAGCCAGGTCAGGGCAGCCTACCAGAGCCAGGTCAGGGCAGTCTACCAGAGCCAGGTCAGGGCAACCTACCACAGCCAGGTCAGGGCAGTCTACCACAGCCAGGTCAGGGCAGCCTACCAGGGCCAGGTCAGGGCAGCCTACCACAGCCAGGTCAGGGCAGTCTACCACAGCCAGGTCAGATCAGCCTACCAGAGCCAGGTCAGGGCAGCCTACCAGAGCCAGGTCAGGGCAGTCTACCAGAGCCTGGTCAGGGCAGCCTACCAGAGCCAGGTCAGGGCAGCCTACCAGGGCCAGGTCAGGGCAGCCTACCAGGGCCAGGTCAGGGCAGCCTACCACAGCCAGGTCAGGGCAGCCTACCACAGCCAGGTCAGGGCAGTCTACCAGAGCCAGGTCAGGGCAGCCTACCAGAGCCAGGTCAGGGCAGCCTACCAGAGCCAGGTCAGGGCAGCCTACCAGAGCCAGGTCAGGGCAGTCTACCACAGCCAGGTCAGGGCAGCCTACCAGAGCCAGGTCAGGGCAGCCTACCAGAGCCAGGTCAGGTCGGCCTACCACAGCCAGGTCAGGGCAGCCTACCACAGCCAGGTCAGGGCAGCCTACCAGAGCCAGGTCAGGGCAGCCTACCAGATCCAGGTCAGGGCAGTCTACCAGAGCCAGGTCAGGGCAGCCTACCACAGCCAGGTCAGGGCAGTCTACCACAGCCAGGGCAGGGCGGCCTACCAGAGCCAGGTCAGGGCAGCCTACCAGAGTCAGGTCAGAGCAGCCTACCAGAGCCAGGTCAGGTCAGGGCAGTCTACCAGAGCCAGGTCAGGGCAGCCTACCAGAGCCAGGTCAGGGCAGGGCAGTCTAGCAGAGCCAGGTCATGGCAGCCTACCAGAGCCAGGTCAGGGCAGCCTACCAGTTAGGTCAGGGCAGCCTACCATAGCCAGGTCAGGGCAGCCTACCAGAGTCAGGTCAGGGCAGCCTACCATAGCCAGGTCAGGGCAGGGCAGTCTACCAGAGCCAGGTCAGGGCAGCCTACCAGAGCCATGTCAGGGCAGTCTACCAGAGCCAGGTCAGGGCAGCCTACCACAGCCAGGTCAGGGCAGCCTACCAGAGTCAGGTCAGGGCAGCCTACCAGAGCCAGGTCAGGGCAGGGCAGTCTACCAGAGCCAGGTCAGGGTAGCCTACCAGAGCCAGGTCAGGTCAGGGCAGCCTACCAGAGCCAGGTCAGGGCAAGGCAGTCTACCAGAGCCAGGTCAGGGCAGCCTACCAGAGCCAGGTCGGGCAGGGCAGTCTACCAGAGCCAGGTCAGGGCAGCCTACCAGAGCCAGGTCAGGGCAGCCTACCAGAGTCAGGTCAGGGCAGTCTACCAGAGCCAGGTCAGGGCAGGGCAGTCTACCAGAGCCAGGCCAGGGCAGGGCAGTCTACCAGAGCCAGGTCAGGGCAGCCTACCAGAGCCAGGTCAGGGCAGCCTACCAGAGCCAGGTCAGGGCAGCCTACCAGAGCCAGGTCAGGGCAGCCTACCAGAGCCAGGTCAGGGCAGCCTACCAGAGCCAGGTCAGGGCAGCCTACCACAGCCAGGTCAGGGCAGCCTACCACAGCCAGGTCAGGGCAGTCTACCAGAGCCAGGTCAGGGCAGCCTACCACAGCCAGGTCAGGGCAGCCTACCAGAGCCAGGTCAGGGCAGCCTACCACAGCCAGGTCAGGGCAGCCTACCAGAG
This sequence comes from Cherax quadricarinatus, assembly GCF_038502225.1. Lineage (NCBI taxonomy): Eukaryota > Metazoa > Arthropoda > Malacostraca > Decapoda > Parastacidae > Cherax > Cherax quadricarinatus. The sequence continues at coordinate 24,495,580 of NC_091353.1, forward strand.
CCAGGTCAGGGCAGCCTACCACAGCCAGGTCAGGGCAGCCTACCACAGCCAGGTCAGGGCAGCCTACCACAGCCAGGTCAGGGCAGTCTACCACAGCCAGGTCAGGGCAGCCTACCAGAGCCAGGTCAGGGCAGCCTACCACAGCCAGGTCAGGGCAGCCTACCACAGCCAGGTCAGGGCAGCTACATTACAAAGTATGGGCAGATAGGACTTTATCGTCACATATATCACACGCGCTTCTCGTTTCATAAATCCGGGTGTTAAACCGTAACTCGTATTTGTTATTTAACGGTGTTCTTAAAGGTATTTAACGACCTACACACATCCACGCACCAAGGTGGTAAGTTCCTGTTAAATGTACAAGTTGAATGCATTCAAACGTGTACGTAAGTACTGATTCCCCGTGGACAGATCACACACCATGATATCCTTCCAAGTCGGGAAATCTAACTACACCTGGTAAGTAACATACAAACTGCTCTTGTCTAGATACTGATAAAAGCTATGTTACCCAAGGACACGACACCAGCTTCTTGGATTGTATTCAACTAATGGCCTGATTGCATAATTAATGAATCAGTCACACACACACACTTATTCAAGACACTGAAGCTTAACTATTGATATATTAAGTTGAGGACTCCTATTATTTATACTTTTTATATAAAACCAAGAATTTTATTTAGTTTTATTGCCAACACTTCCGTACTGTCGTCTTGCTTGTAGATTACTGCTAACCAGAACTCCTGAACCTTTTTCGCTTTCATAATTGACTTCTACATTCAGTTTATGTGTGTCAAGGTTTTTTTTTTGTTTTATATTTATCTACATTAAATTTCATCTGCCACTTCTCCGGCCACTGCCTCAACTGATCTAGGTTATTCTATAGCTCTTATGTTTTCATCCAAGGTTATATGACTGCCTATTTTAGTGCCATTGGCAAACTTGCTTATGTCGCTATTTATTTCCATATATATTACGTTTATGTATATTATGAACGAAGGTCCCAACACTGACCCCTGTGGAATACCACTGGTAACGCATCCACACTACGATTTCTCTTCATTTATGTAAACACGCCTCAGTCCACAATTTCTCCACCTGTTCCTTCAGCTGCTACTTTCTTCAACATATCTCCTGTGTGGTAATCTGTTGAAATCCATATATACAATATATTTTTTATCTTAATTTACAGCTTCAAATATTTTAGAAAAAGAAATAAATTTGTATGACAGGTCCGTCCCTTTGTAAAGCCGTGCTACAATTTGTTGATTAAATTATATTATTCAGGGAAGCTTCGAATTTCGTCTGCAACAATTTATTACATTAGTTTTCCTACAACTGAAGTTAGGCTGATTGGTTTATTATTTCAAGATAATGATGACGTATCTCCCAGTTGGTAAACGGGTCTCATATTTACAATTTTTCACTTATCTGATACGACACCCATTTGTACTGATTTGTTGAAGAGACTAGTTAATGGTTTGCACTCAGCTCACACAGTGAGGTTCGTTGTTCGATTCCCAGTATACCTTGTATCATGCACTAGTGGATATTATCTGCCAGAAATGCCCCGACATAATAGTGGCTTTCTTTGTACTTAGTAAACGAAAATTGCAATTACACATTGTAACTTTTACAAAGCACACACACTCATACACACACACACACTCATACACACACACACTCATACTCACACACACACACACACACACACACACACACACACACACACACACACACACACACACACACTCACACACTCATACACAAACACACAAACACACACACACACACACACACACACACACACACACACACACACACACACACACACACACACACACACACACACACTCACAAATACACATACACACAAACACACACACACACACACACACACACACACACACACACACACACACACACACACACACACATAAAATCTTAGCAAAAACTTTTATCTTTACATCATTATTATTATTATTAACACATCGGCCGTTTCCCACCGAGGCAGGGTGACCCGGGCGACCTGAGAAACAAGAAACACTTTCATCGTCACTGACCCCATCACTGTCTTGCTAGGGGTGTGCCGACACTACAGGTCAGAAACTGCAACATGTGACAAGGTCTTGGATGCTCTACAAGACAAACAATATGCAGATGTAATGTACACAGACTTTGTAAAAGCCTTCGACAAGTGTGACCATGATGTAATAGCGCACAAAATGAATGATAAAGGAATAACAGGAAAAGTTGGTAGATGGATCTATAATTTCCTAATAGAACACAAAGAGTAGTAGTAAACAGAGTAAAGTCTGAGGCGGCTACAGTGAAAAGCTGTGTTCCACAAGGCACAGTACTCGCTCCCATCCTGTTACTCATCCTCACATCTGACATAGGGATGTAAGCCACAACACAGTGTCTTCCTTTGCAGATGACACCAGAATTTGCATAACAGTGTCCTCCATCGAAGACACTGCAAGACTCCAGGCCGACATCAACCAAATCTTTAAATGGGCCGCAGAAAACAACATGAAGTTCAGTGAAGAGAAATTTCAGTTACTCCGATATGGAAAATGTGAGGAAATTAAAACTATATCGGAGTATAAAACAAATTCCAACCACACAATAGAGAGAAAAACTAATGTGATAGACCTGGGAGTGATAATGTCAGAGGATCTCGCTTTCTAAAGACCACAACATTGTATCAATCGCATCTGCTAGAAAAATGACAGGATGGATAACGAGAACCTTCAAAACTAGGGATACCAAGCCCATGATGACACTCTTCAGGTCACTTGTTCTATCTAGGCTGGAATATTGCTGCACACTAACAGCACCTTTCAAGGTAGGTGAAATTGCTGACCTAGAAAATGTACAGAGAACCTTCACGGCGCGCATAACGGAGATGAAACACTTCAGTTACTGAGAATGCTTGAAGTTCCTTAACCTGTACTCCCTAGAACACAGGCGGGAGAGATAAATGATTATATACACTTGGAAAATCCTAGAGAGATTAGTACCAAACTAGAACATGAAAATCACTCCTCATGAAAGCAGAAGACTCGGCAGACGATGCAACATCCCCCCAATGAAAAGCAGGGGTGTCACTAGCACGGTATGAGACAACACAATATGTGTCAGGGGCCCAAGACTGTTCAGTTGCCTCCCAGCATACGAAAGGGAGATTATCAATAGATCCCTGGCTGTCTTCAAGAAGACGCTGAACAGGCACCTAGAGTCAGTACCCGACCAGCCGGGCTGTGGTTCGTATGTTTCCATGCGGCCAGCAGTAACAGCCTGGTTGATTAGACCCTGATCCACCACAAGGCCTGGTATCAGATCGAGCCACAGACTCCAGAGTGCAGACACTCTAATTCTCACTTCCAGGACTCAAGTCCGGCTAACATCAAGTTATAAAATCCATTTGTTTCTAACATGCTCACGCACTCTTGCTGGAAGTCTAAGCCCTTTGCATACAAAACATTTACTCCCTCCAACCTTTCCTAGGACAACCTCTACCCTGCCTTCCTTCTACTGTAGATTTATATGCCCTAAAATTAATTTTATTTTGTTCCATCGTATCTAAATATCTGAACCACCTCAACAACCCTTCCTTTGCTCTCTCCATAATACTTTTAGAAATATGCACCTTCTAGTCTCCAAGCTACAGATTCTCTGCATAATATTCACACCTTATATTGCCATCAGACACAACAACTTCACTTCCTCCAGCCTTCTCTTTGTTGCAACATTCCCCACCCATGCTTCACACTTTTATAAGAACACTGATTCCACTATACTCTCATACATTTTCCTCTTAGCTTCCATGGATAACGTTGTTTCCACAGACTCCTCAGTGCACCACTCACCTTATTTCCCTCGTCATTTCTGTGGTTCACTTCATCTTTCATAGACCCATAGACTGATATTTCCTCTCCCAAACATCTGAACACATCCACTCCCTCCCTTCCTCCCTCTAATCTGATATCCAATCTTTCATTTTCTAAATTTTTTGTTATCCTCATCACCTTGCACTTTCCTATGTTCACTTATAATTTCCTTTTACATACCCTCCCAGCTCGTCAACCAGCCTCAGCAACTTCTCTTCAGAAGCACAGTGTCATCAGCAAAAAGAACTGTGACAACTACTTTGTGTTAGATTCTTTAGGTTTTAATCCAACTCCTCTTGCCAGCACCCGAGCATTCACTTCTCTTACAACCTCTTGTATAAATATTGAACAACCATAGTGACATCACGCATCATTGTCTAAGGCCTACTTTTACCGGGAACTGATCTACCTCCTACATGCCCTATAACCTGAGCCTCAGTATCGTCATGCAAACTTAAATGCTTTCGTAATAAAGTTGGTAAAATTACCGACAATATGTAAAGTAAAAGGACACAAGTGCAACTAATGTGACATTTTATTGTGGCAACGTTTCGCTCTCCAGGAGCTTTATCAAGCCATTACAAACAATACATGGACACAGAGGGTATATATAGGCTCAGAGTGAGGTGCAATGGTACCTCACCAGTATTGCACCTCACTCTGAGCCTATATATACCCTCTGTGTCCATGTATTGTTTGTAACGGCTTGATAAAGCTCCTGGAGAGCGAAGCGTTGCCACAATAAAATGTCACATTAGTTGCACTTGTGTCCTTTTACTTTACATTAAATGCTTTCACTAACCTACCACCTATTAGTATTATTATTTCGATCAAAATGCCGTCACCAGACCTTGTACCCTTCCCTTGGCTACATCCTCGAAAGGTAAACATTGACACTATTCATGATATGACTTAAGATATTCAGTGACAACTCTGGGGTCTTCTTGAACACTATTTACATGCGTATCAGGTGTCATATTCATCAAATTTGTATACAGCACCACTCCACCAGTGTATATTAAATATAATTGCACGTGTGTTCGATCATCTTTGAAATTTGCTTGTCCCAGTTAGTGTGTCATCTTCTTGCTCAGTTTTTTTTGTTCTAGTGTTATCACTATCACAATTAAGTACAATTCCTGACTGTTTTAGAAGCCCGGGCATTATACGAGAGCCAGGGCGTTATACGAGAGCCCAGGCGTTATACGAGAGCCTGGGCATTATACGAGAGCCAGGGCGTTATACGAGAGCCCGGGCATTATACGAGAGCCCGGGTGCTATACGAGAGCCCGGGCATTATACGAGAGCCAGGGCGTTATACGAGAGCCAGGGCATTATATGAGAACCAGGGCATTACATGAGAGCCAGGGCGTTATACGAGAGCCAGGGCGTTATACGAGAGCCAGGGCATTATACGAGAGCCACGGCGTTATACGAGAGCCAGGGCATTATACGAGAGCCCGGGCGTTATACGAGAGCCAGGGCATTATACGAGAGCCCGGGCGTTATACGAAAGCCAGGGCGTTATACGAGAGCCAGGGCGTTACACGAGAGCCAGGGCGTTATACGAGAGCCAGGGCGTAATACGAGAGCCAGGGCGTTATACGAGAGCCAGGGCATTATACGAGAGCCACGGCGTTATACGAGAGCCAGGGCATTATACGAGAGCCCGGGCGTTATACGAGAGCCAGGGCATTATACGAGAGCCCGGGCGTTATACGAAAGCCAGGGCGTTATACGAGAGCCAGGGCGTTACACGAGAGCCAGGGCGTTATACGAGAGCCAGGGCGTTATACGAGAGCCAGGGCGTTATACGAGACCCCGAGCGTTATACGAGAGCCTGGGCATTATACGAGAGCCAGGGCGTTATACGAGACCCCGAGCGTTATACGAGAGCCCGGGCGTTATACGAGAGCCCGGGCGTTATACGAGAGCCCGGGCGTTATACGAGAGCCAGGGCGTTATACGAGAGCCAGGGCGTTATACGGGAGCCAGGGCGTTATACGAGAGCCAGGGCGTTATAGGAGAGCCAAGGTGTTATACGAGAGCCCGGGCGTTATACGAGAGCCCGGGCGTTATACGAGAGCCAGGGCGTTATACGAGAGCCCGGGTGCTATACGAGAGCCCGGGCATTATACGAGAGCCCGGGCATTATAGGAGAGCCCGGGCATTATACGAGAGCCCGGGTGCTATACGAGAGCCCGGGCATTATACGAGAGCCCGGGTGTTATACGAGAGCCCGGGCGTTACATGAGAGCCAGGGTGTTATACGAGAGCCAGGGCGTTATAGGAGAGCCCGGGTGTTATACGAGAGCCCGGGTGCTATACAAGAGCCCGGGCATTATACGAGAGCCCGGGCGTTATACGAGAGCCCGGGCATTATACGAGAGCCCGGACGCTATACGAGAGCCTGGGCACTATACGAGAGCCTGGGCGCTATACGAGAGCCCGGGTGCTATACGAGAGCCCGGGCATTATACAAGAGCCTGGGCGCTATACGAGAGCCCGGGCGTTATATGAGAGCCTGGGCATTATACGAGAGCCCGGGCGCTATACGAGAGCCCGGACGCTATACGAGAGCCCGGGGGCTATACGAGAGCCCGGGTGCTATACGAGAGCTTGGGCACTATACGAGAGCATGGGCACTATACGAGAGCTTGGGCACTATACGAGAGCTTGGGCACTATACGAGAGCCTGGGCGATATATGAGAGCTTGGGCACTATACGAGAGCTTGGGTGCTATACGAGAGCTTGGGCACTATACGAGAGCATGGGCACTATACGAGAGCTTGGGCACTATACGAGAGCTTGGGCACTATACGAGAGCTTGGGCACTATATGAGAGCCTGGGCGCTATACGAGAGCTTGGGCACTATACGAGAGCTTGGGTACTATACGAGAGCTTGGGCGCTATACGAGAGCTTGGGCGCTATACGAGAGCTTGGGCACTATACGAGAGCTCGGGTGCTATACGAGAGCCTGGGCACTATACGAGAGCTTGGGCACTATACGAGAGCATGGGCACTATACGAGAGCTCGGGTGCTATACGAGAGCTCGGGTGCTATACAAGAGCCTGGGCACTATACGAGAGCTCGGGTGCTATACGAGAGCATGGGCACTATACGAGAGCTCGGGTGCTATATGAGAGCTTGGGTGCTATACGATAGCCTGGGCGCTATACGAGAGCTTGGGCACTATACGAGAGCATGGGCACTATACGAGAGCTCGGGTGCTATAAGAGAGCCTGGGCACTATACGAGAGCATGGGCACTATACGAGAGCTCGGATGCTATACGAGAGCTTGGGTGCTATACGAGAACATGGGCACTATACGAGAGCTCGGGTGCTATACGAGAGCTCGGGTGCTATACGAGAGCATGGGCACTATACGAGAGCCTGGGCATTATACGAGAGCCCGGGCGTTATACGAGAGCCCGGGCGTTACACGAGAGCCAGGGTGTTATACGAGAGCCAGGGTGTTATACGAGAGCCAGGGCGTTATAGGAGAGCCCGGGTGTTATACGAGAGCCCGGGTGCTATACGAGAGCCCGGGCATTATACGAGAGCCCGGGTGTTATACGAGAGCCCAGACGCTATACGAGAGCCTGGGTGCTATACGAGAGCCCGGGTGCTATACGAGAGCCCGGGCGTTATACGAGAGCCCGGGCGCTATACAAGAGCCCGGGCGTTATACGAGAGCCCGGGCATTATACGAGAGCCCGGGCGCTATACGAGAGCCCGGGCGCTATACGAGAGCCCTGGTGCTATACGAGAGCCTGGGCGTTATACGAGAGCCCGGGCATTATACGAGAGCCCGGATGCTATACAAGAGCCCTGGCGCTATACGAGAGCCCGGGCGTTATATGAGAGCCTGGGCATTATACGAGAGCCCGGGCGCTATACGAGAGCCCGGAAGCTATACGAGAGCCTGGGTGCTATACAAGAGCCCAGGCGCTATACGAGAGCTTGGGCACTATACGAGAGCTTGGGCGCTATACGAGAGCTTGGGCACTATACGAGAGCATGGGCACTATACGAGAGCTTGGGCACTATACAGAGCTTGGGCACTATACGAGAGCCTGGGCACTATACGAGAGCTTGCGCACTATACGAGAGCTTGGGCGCTATACGAGAGCTTGGGCACTATACGAGAGCTTGGGCGCTATACGAGAGCTTGGGCACTATACGAGAGCATGGGCACTATAAGAGAGCTTGGGCACTATACGAGAGCTTGGGCACTATATGAGAGCCTGGGCGCTATACGAGAGCTTGGGCACTATACGAGAGCTTGGGTGCTATACGAGAGCTTGGGCGCTATACGAGAGCTTGGGCACTATACAGAGCTTGGGCACTATACGAGAGCCTGGGCGCTATACGAGAGCTTGGGCACTATACGAGAGCTTGGGCGCTATACGAGAGCTTGGGCACTATACGAGAGCATGGGCACTATACGAGAGCTTGGGCACTGTACGAGAGCTTGGGCACTATACGAGAGCTTGGGCACTACATGAGAGCCTGGGCGCTATACGAGAGCTTGGGCACTATACGAGAGCTTGGGTGCTATACGAGAGCTTGGGAGCTATACGAGAGGTTGGGCACTATACGAGAGCATGGGCACTATACAAGAGCTTGGGCACTATACGAGAGCTTGGGCACTATACGAGAGCTTGGGCACTATACGAGAGCTTGGGCCCTATACAAGAGCTTGGGCACTATACGAGAGCTCGGGCGCTATACGAGAGCTTGGGCACTATACGAGAGCTCGGGCACTATACGAGAGCTTGGGCCCTATACGAGAGCTTGGGCGCTATACGAGAGCTTGGGCGCTATATGAGAGCTTGGGCACTATACGAGAGCTTGGGTACTATACGAGAGCTCGGGTGCTATACGAAAGCTTGGGCACTATACGAGAGCTTGGGCGCTATATGAGAGCTTGGGCACTATACGAGAGCTTGGGCGCTATACGAGAGCTTGGGCACTATACGAGAGCTTGGGCGCTATACGAGAGCTCGGGTGCTATACGAGAGCTCGGGTGCTATACGAGAGCTTGGGCGCTATACAAGAGCTTGGGCACTATACGAGAGCTTGGGCGCTATACGAGAGCTTGGGCACTATACGAGAGCTCTGGTGCTATACGAGAGCCTGGGCACTATACGAGAGTTCTGGTGCTATACAAGAGCATGGGCACTATACGAGAGTTTGGGCGCTATACGAGAGCTTGGGCACTATACGAGAGCTTGGGCACTATACGAGAGCTTGGGCACTATACGAGAGCATGGGCACTATACGAGAGCTTGGGCACTATACAAGAGCATGGGCACTATATGAGAGCTCGGGTGCTATACGAGAGCTCGGGTGCTATACAAGAGCCTGGGCACTATACGAGAGCATGGGCACTATACGAGAGCTCGGGTGCTATACGAGAGCTCGGATGCTATACGAGAGCCTGGGCGCTATACGAGAGCTTGGGCACTATATGAGAGCATGGGCACTATACGAGAGCTCGGGTGCTATACGAGAGCTCGGGTGCTATACAAGAACATGGGCACTATACAAGAGCTCGGGTGCTATACGAGAGCCTGGGCACTATACGAGAGCTCGGGTGCTATACGAGAGCATGGGCACTATACGAGAGCCTGGGCACTATACGAGAGCTTGGGTGCTATACGAGAGTTCGGCTGCTATACGAGAGCATGGGCACTATACGAGAGCCTGGGCACTATACGAGAGCTCGGGTGCTATACGAGAGCTCGGGTGCTATACGAGAGCTCGGGTGCTATACGAGAGCTCGGGTGCTATACGAGAGTTCGGCTGCTATACGAGAGCATGGGCACTATACGAGAGCCTGGGCACTATACGAGAGCTCGGGTGCTATACGAGAGCTCGGGTGCTATACGAGAGCCCGGGTGCTATACGAGAGCCCGGGTGCTATACGAGAGCCTGGGTGCTATACGAGAGCTCGGGTGCTATACGAGAGCCCGGGTGCTATACGAGAGCCCGGGTGCTATACGAGAGCCCGGGCGCTATACGAGAGCCCGGACGCTATACGAGAGCCCTTGTGCTATACGAGAGCCTGGGCGTTATACGAGAGCCCGGGCATTATACGAGAGCCCGGATGCTATACGAGAGCCTTGGCGCTATACGAGAGCCCGGGCGTTATATGAGAGCCTGGGCATTATACGAGAGCCCGGGCGCTATACGAGAGCCCGGAAGCTATACGAGAGCCCGGGTGCTATACAAGAGCCCAGGCGCTATACGAGAGCTAGGGCACTATATGAGAGCTTGGGCGCTATACGAGAGCTTGGGCACTATACGAGAGCATGGGCACTATTCGAGAGCTTGGGCACCATACAGAGCTTGGGCACTATACGAGAGCCTGGGCGCTATACGAGAGCTTGGGCACTATACGAGAGCTTGGGCGCTATACGAGAGCTTGGGCACTATACGAGAGCATGGGCACTGTACGAGAGCTTGGGCACTGTACGAGAGCTTGGGCACTATATGAGAGCTTGGGCACTATATGAGAGCCTGGGCGCTATAAGAGAGCTTGGGCACTATACGAGAGCTTGGGTGCTATACGAGAGCTTGGGCACTATACGAGAGCTTGGGCACTATACGAGAGCTTGGGCACTATACGAGAGCTTGGGCGCTATACGAGAGCTTGGGTGCTATACGAGAGCTTGGGTGCTATACGAGAGCTCGGGTGCAATACGAGAGCTTGGGCGCTATACAAGAGCTTGGGCACTATATGAGAGCTTGGGCGCTATACGAGAGCTTGGGCACTATACAAGAGCTCTGGTGCTATACGAGAGCCTGGGCACTATACGAGAGTTCTGGTGCTATACAAGAGCCTGGGCACTATACGAGAGTTTGGGCGCTATACGATAGCTTGGGCACTATACGAGAGCTTGGGCACTATACGAGAGCTTGGGCACTATACGAGAGCATGGGCACTATACGAGAGCTTGGGCACTATACGAGAGCATGGGCACTATACGAGAGCTCGGGTGCTATATGAGAGCTCAGGTGCTATACAAGAGCCTGGGCACTATACGAGAGCATGGGCACTATTGGAGAGCTCGGGTGCTATGCGAGAGCTCGGGTGCTATACGAGAGCCTGGGCGCTATACGAGAGCTTGGGCACTATACGAGAGCATGGGCACTATACGAGAGCTCGGGTGCTATACGAGAGCTCGGGTGCTATACGAGAACATGGGCACTATACGAGAGCTCGGGTGCTGTACGAGAGCCTGGGCACTATACGAGAGCATGGGCACTATACGAGAGCTCGGGTGCTATACGAGAGCTCGGGTGCTATACGAGAACATGGGCACTATACGAGAGCTCGGGTGCTATACGAGAGCTCGGGTGCTATACGAGAGCATGGGCACTATACGAGAGCCTGGGCACTATACGAGAGCTCGGGTGCTATACGAGAGCATGGGCACTATACGAGAGCATGGCCACTATACGAGAGCTCGGGTGCTATACGAGAGTTCGGCTGCTATACGAGAGCATGGGCACTATACGAGAGCCTGGGCACTATACGAGAGCTCGGGTGCTATACGAGAGCTCGGGTGCTATACGAGAGCTCGGGTGCTATACGAGAGCTCGGGTCCTATACGAGAGCTCGGGTGCTATACGAGAGCCCGGGTGCTATACGAGAGCCCGGGTGCTATACGAGAGCCCGGGTGCTATACGAGAGCCTGGGAGCTATACGAGAGCTCGGGTGCTATACGAGAGCTCGGGTGCTATACGAGAGTTCGGCTGCTATACGAGAGCATGGGCACTATACGAGAGCCTGGGCACTATACGAGAGCTCGGGTGCTATACGAGAGCTCGGGTGCTATACGAGAGCTCGGGTGCTATACGAGAGCTCGGGTCCTATACGAGAGCTCGGGTGCTATACGAGAGCCCGGGTGCTATACGAGAGCCCGGGTGCTATACGAGAGCCCGGGTGCTATACGAGAGCCTGGGAGCTATACGAGAGCTCGGGTGCTATACGAGAGCTCGGGTGCTATACGAGAGCCCGGGTGCTATACGAGAGCCTGGGTGCTACACGAGTGCCCGGGTGCTACACGAGAGCCCGGGCACTATACGAGAGCTCGGGTGCTATACGAGAGCTCGGGTGCTATACGAGAGCTCGGGTGCTATACGAGAGCTCGGGTCCTATACGAGAGCTCGGGTGCTATACGAGAGCCCGGGTGCTATACGAGAGCCCGGGTGCTATACGAGAGCCCGGGTGCTATACGAGAGCCTGGGAGCTATACGAGAGCTCGGTTGCTATACGAGAGCTCGGGTGCTATACGAGAGTTCGGCTGCTATACGAGAGCATGGGCACTATACGAGAGCCTGGGCACTATACGAGAGCTCGGGTGCTATACGAGAGCTCGGGTGCTATACGAGAGCTCGGGTGCTATACGAGAGCTCGGGTGCTATATGAGAGCTCGGGTGCTATACGAGAGCCCGGGTGCTATACGAGAGCCTGGGTGCTATACGAGAGCCCGGGTGCTATACGAGAGCCTGGGTGCTATACGAGAGCTCGGGTGCTATACGAGAGCTCGGGTGCTATACGAGAGCCCGGGTGCTATACGAGAGCCTGGGTGCTACACGAGTGCCCGGGTGCTACACGAGTGCCCCGGTGCTGCACGAGTGCCCCGGTGCTGCACGAGTGCCCAGGTGCTACACGAGTGCCCGCGCACTACACGAGTGCCCGGGTGCTACACGAGAGTTCGGGCACTACACGAGTGCCCGGGTGCTACACGAGAGCCCGGGCACTACACGAGTGCCCGGGTGCTACACGAGAGCCCGGGCACTACACGAGTGCCCGGGCACTACACGAGTGCCCGGGTGTTACACGAGTGCCCGGGCACTACACGAGTGCCCGGGTGCTACACGAGTGCCCGGGTGCTACACGAGTGCCCGGGTGCTACACGAGTGCCCGGGCGCTAAACGGGTGCCCGGGCGCTACACGAGAACCCGGGCGCTACACGAGTGCCCGGGTGCTACATGAGTGCCCGGGCACTACACGAGTGCCAGGGTGCTACACGAGAGCCCGGGCGCTGCACGAGTGCCCGAGTATTACACGAGTGCCCGGGCGGTACACGAGTGCCCGGGCACTACACGAGTGCCCGGGCACTACACGAGTGCCCGGGCACTACACGAGAGCCCGGACGCTATACGAGTGCCCGGGCACTACCCGAGTGCCCGGGTGCTACACGAGTGCCCGGGTGCTACACGAGTGCCCCGGAGCTCCACGAGTGCCCCGGTGCTCCACGAGTGCCCGGGGGCTCCGCGAGTGCCCGGGCGCTCCACGAGTGCCCCGGGGCTACACGCGTGCCCGGGCACTACACGAGAGCCCGGGTGCTACACGAGTGCCCGGGCGCTACACGGGTGCCCGGGCGCTACACGAGAACCCGGGCGCTACACGAGTGCCCGGGTGCTACACGAGAGCCCGGACGCTATACGAGAGCCCTTGTGCTATACGAGAGCCTGGGCGTTATACGAGAGCCCGGGCATTATACGAGAGCCCGGATGCTATACGAGAGCCTTGGCGCTATACGAGAGCCCGGGCGTTATATGAGAGCCTGGGCATTATACGAGAGCCCGGGCGCTATACGAGAGCCCGGAAGCTATACGAGAGCCCGGGTGCTATACAAGAGCCCAGGCGCTATACGAGAGCTAGGGCACTATATGAGAGCTTGGGCGCTATACGAGAGCTTGGGCACTATACGAGAGCATGGGCACTATACGAGAGCTTGGGCACCATACAGAGCTTGGGCACTATACGAGAGCCTGGGTGCTATACGAGAGCTTGGGCACTATACGAGAGCTTGGGCGCTATACGAGAGCTTGGGCACTATACGAGAGCATGGGCACTGTACGAGAGCTTGGGCACTGTACGAGAGCTTGGGCACTATATGAGAGCTTGGGCACTATATGAGAGCCTGGGCGCTATAAGAGAGCTTGGGCACTATACGAGAGCTTGGGTGCTATACGAGAGCTTGGGCACTATACGAGAGCTTGGGCGCTATACGAGAGCTTGGGCACTATACGAGAGCTTGGGCGCTATACGAGAGCTTAGGCACTATACGAGAGCTTGGGTGCTATACGAGAGCTTGGGCGCTATACGAGAGCTTGGGTGCTATATGAGAGCTTGGGCACTATATGAGAGCTTGGGCGCTATACGAGAGCTTGGGCACTATACGAGAGCTCTGGTGCTATACGAGAGCCTGGGCACTATACGAGAGTTCTGGTGCTATACAAGAGCCTGGGCACTATACGAGAGTTTGGGCGCTATACGATAGCTTGGGCACTATACGAGAGCTTGGGCACTATACGAGAGCTTGGGCACTATACGAGAGCATGGGCACTATACGAGAGCTTGGGCACTATACGAGAGCATGGGCACTATACGAGAGCTCGGGTGCTATATGAGAGCTCAGGTGCTATACAAGAGCCTGGGCACTATACGAGAGCATGGGCACTATTCGAGAGCTCGGGTGCTATACGAGAGCTTGGGTGCTATACGAGAGCCTGGGCGCTATACGAGAGCTTGGGCACTATACGAGAGCATGGGCACTATACGAGAGCATGGGCACTATACGAGAGCTCGGGTGCTATACGAGAGCCTGGGCACTATACGAGAGCTCGGGTGCTATACGAGAGCCTGGGCACTATACGAGAGCATGGGCACTATACGAGAGCTCGGGTGCTATACGAGAGCTCGGGTGCTATACGAGAACATGGGCACTACACGAGAGCTCGGGTGCTATACGAGAGCTCGGGTGCTATACGAGAGCATGGGCACTATACGAGAGCCTGGGCACTATACGAGAGCTCGGGTGCTATACGAGAGCATGGGCACTATACGAGAGCATGGGCACTATACGAGAGCTCGGGTGCTATACGAGAGTTCGGCTGCTATACGAGAGCATGGGCACTATACGAGAGCCTAGGCACTATACGAGAGCTCGGGTGCTATACGAGAGCTCGGGTGCTATACGAGAGCTCGGGTGCTATACGAGAGCTCGGGTGCTATACGAGAGCTCGGGTGCTATACGAGAGCCCGGGTGCTATACGAGAGCCCGGGTGCTATACGAGAGCCCGGGTGCTATACGAGAGCCTGGGAGCTATACGAGAGCTCGGGTGCTATACGAGAGCTCGGGTGCTATACGAGAGCCCGGGTGCTATACGAGAGCCTGGGTGCTACACGAGTGCCCGGGTGCTACACGAGAGCCCGGGCACTACCCGAGTGCCCGGGTGCTACACGAGTGCCCGGGTGCTACACGAGTGCCCCGGTGCTGCACGAGTGCCCCGGTGCTGCACGAGTGCCCAGGTGCTACACGAGTGCCCGCGCACTACACGAGTGCCCGGGTGCTACACGAGAGTTCGGGCACTACACGAGTGCCCGGGCACTACACGAGTGCCCGGGTGCTACACGAGAGCCCGGGCACTACACGAGTGCCCGGGCACTACACGAGTGCCCGGGTGCTACACGAGAGCCCGGGCACTACACGAGTGCCCGGGTGCTACACGAGTGCCCGGGCACTACACGAGTGCCCGGGTGCTACACGAGTGCCCGGGCGCTACACGGGTGCCCGGGCGCTACACGAGAACCCGGGCGCTACACGAGTGCCCGGGTGCTACATGAGTGCCCGGGCACTACACGAGTGCCAGGGTGCTACACGAGAGCCCGGGCGCTGCACGAGTGCCCGAGTGCTACACGAGTGCCCGGGCGGTACACGAGTGCCCGGGCACTACACGAGTGCCCGGGCACTACACGAGTGCCCGGGTGCTACACGAGAGCCCGGGCACTACACGAGTGCCCGGGCACTACCCGAGTGCCCGGGTGCTACACGAGTGCCCGGGTGCTACACGAGTGCCCCGGTGCTGCACGAGTGCCCCGGTGCTGCACGAGTGCCCAGGTGCTACACGAGAGCCCGGGCACTACACGAGTGCCCGGGTGCTACACGAGTGCCCGGGCACTACACGAGTGCCCGGGTGCTACACGAGTGCCCGGGCGCTACACGGGTGCCCGGGCGCTACACGAGAACCCGGGCGCTACACGAGTGCCCGGGTGCTACACGAGTGCCCGGGCACTACACGAGTGCCCGGGTGCTACACGAGTGCCCGGGCGCTACACGGGTGCCCGGGCGCTACACGAGAACCCGGGCGCTACACGAGTGCCCGGGTGCTACACGAGTGCCCGGGCGGTACACGAGTGCCCGGGCCCTACACGAGTGCCCGGCCGCTACACGAGTTCCCGGGTGCTACACGAGCGCCCGGGTGCTACACGAGCGCCCGGGTGCTACACGAGTGCCCGGGTGCTACACGAGTGCCCGGGCACTACACTAGTGCCCGGGTGCTACACGAGCGCCCGGGCGCTACACGAGAACCCGGGCGCTACACGAGTGCCCGGGTGCTACACGAGTGCCCGGGCACTACACGAGTGCCCGGGTGCTACACGAGTGCCCGGGCGCTACACGGGTGCCCGGGCGCTACACGAGAACCCGGGCGCTACACGAGTGCCCGGGTGCTACACGAGTGCCCGGGCGGTACACGAGTGCCCGGGCACTACACGAGTGCCCGGACACTACACGAGTTCCCGGGTGCTACACGAGCGCCCGGGTGCTGCACGAGCGCCCGGGTGCTACACGAGTGCCCGGGTGCTACACGAGTGCCCGGGCACTACACGAGTGCCCGGGTGCTACACGAGCGCCCGGGTGCTACACGAGTGCCCGGGCGCTACACGAGTGCCCGGGCACTACACGAGTGCCCGGGTGCTACACGACTGCCCGGGTGCTACACGAGTGCCCGGGCACTACACGAGTGCCCGGGTGCTACATAAGTGCCCGGGTGCTACACGAGTGTCCGGGTGCTACACGAGTGCCCGGGCACTACACGAGTGCCCGGGTGCTACACGAGCGCCCGGGTGCTACACGAGCGCCCGGGTGCTACACGAGTGCCCGGGTGCTACACGAGTGCCCGGGTGCTACACGAGTGCCCGGGTGCTACACGACTGCCCGGGTGCTACACGAGTGTCCGGGTGCTACACGAGTGTCCGGGTGCTATACGAGTGTCCGGGTGCTACACGAGTGCCCGGGCACTACACGAGTGTCCGGGTGCTACACAAGTGTCCGGGCACTACACGAGTGCCCGGGTGCTACATAAGTGCCCGGGTGCTACACGAGTGTCCGGGTGCTACACGAGTGCCCGGGCACTACACGAGTGTCCGGGTGCTACACGAGTGTCCGGGTGCTACACGAGTGTCCGGGTGCTATATGAGTGTCCGGGTGCTACACGAGTGCCCGGGCACTACACGAGTGTCCGGGTGCTACACAAGTGTCCGGGTGCTACACGAGTGCCCGGGCACTACACGAGTGCCCGGGTGCTATACGAGTGCCGGGTGCTACACGAGTGCCCGGGCGCTACATGAGTGCCCGGGCACTACACGAGTGCCCGGGCACTACACGAGTGCCCGGGCACTACACGAGTGTCCGGGTGCTACACAAGTGTCCGGGTGCTATACGAGAGCCCAGGCACTACACGAGTGCCGGGTGCTACACGAGTGCCCGGGCGCTAAACGAGTGCCCGGGCATTACACGAGTGCCCGGGTGCTACACGAGAGCCCGAGTGCTACACGAGTGCCCGGGTGCTACACGAGAGCCCGAGTGCTACACGAGTGCCCGGGTGCTAGATGAGTGCCCGGGCGCTACATGAGTGCCCGGGTGCTACACGAGTGCCCGGGCGCTACACGAGTGCCCGGGTGCTACACGAAAGCCCGGGCGCTGCACGAAAGCCCGGGCGCTGCACGAGTGCCCGGGTGCTACACGAGTGCCTGGGTGCTACACGAGTGCCCGGGTGCTACACGAGTGCCCGGGCGCTACACGAGTGCCCGGGTGCTACACGAAAGCCCGGGCGCTGCACGAGTGCCCGGGTGCTCCACGAGTGCCTGGGTGCTACACGAGTGCCCGGGCGCTACACGAGTGCCCGGGTGCTACACGAAAGCCCAGGCGCTGCACGAGTGCCCGGGTGCTACACGAGTGCCTGGGTGCTACACGCGCACCCGGGCATTGTCCAGTGTGGGTAGATTGGTAAAGCACTGCGTACCTTGTTCCAAGGTTCGTAGGTTCGAGTCTCCTTCAGCCAGAGATCAGTGTTTGTGTATATTTCATCTGCTCTTGCGGATTCCTTGCATTGTTAATATCTCTAGTAAGGATGATGCATGCAGGGGATGAGATGAAAAGCTGTAAGCCTTGTGCCTGAAAGCTGGCTGCCTTGGATCAAAGTCTAGCGCAAGCTGGACTCCAAGGTAGTGTTTGTATGTATATATATATATATATATATATATATATATATATATATATATATATGTATAAAATATATTTATTTATTTATTTATTTATTAAAAATGCGGCTGGCCAGGGATCGAACAAGTGTTGTTTTAGCTCACTTTGTGGAAAGCAAGTAAAAAATCACTACATTCTAACCACTGGGCCATCAATCCTACAGACATCGTGTGCCCAGTAGCCCAGTACCTATGATGCGAGGATATACGTGGCTATAGTAAGGACAGAACTAATTTCATTTACTCCCGTTGGAACACCAGCCTTCAGTTTAATTACATAAAACCACGAAGAAGTGGTTTCATGTAATTAAACTGCAGCTGGCTAAGGATCGAACCTTGTTATTTTAGCTTGCCTTCACGATTACAGTAATATATGGACTGCTGGTGAAGGCTGGTTGTGGAAATTAAATCACTTGCATGTACCTCAACATTACATTCATAGAAGTAAGCTTATGGGAGGTGACAACCATATATTGTTTACAGTAGTTACCCCATGTTGAAGTGCGAGAAAACTTAAGCCACCCCTGGTCGCTGCAGGTGGCTCCTTCGGCCTCACGAATCTTATCCATATCTATACTAGACCATTAAGGTTGGTTAACACCAATAGGCATGGTGTTACAAATAAGTTGTGGACTGTGCGTATAAATTCGACCGATTAGGAAAAGGGGGGAAGGGGTTACACGTGAACATAACGAGACTACCACTTATCAGATTTTCTCTGGTGGTCACTTGTAGCTGGATCACTCACAATCTATCATATTATAACATACCTAACTGGCCAGTATCAGTTTGCTATAACTAGAAAGGTTACTTAACTGTGGGTGGTTGATGCTCCTTATTTCCTCCATTCACCATCTCATTTCGGTGTCCTGCTACACCGATACAGTTCTTATTCCAGCAGGACGAGGTATCCGTTGGTTTGTTCCAGTTTAGGAGCCGTGACTCCGTAAAACCTTCACGATCCCCAGGACCGGAATCACGAGGTTTACGTGTGCTCACTTGGGGAATGGTGGCTCATATCACTTCAACCATTCCTTAACTTAGTGTTATTATCACTGATTTCACTACAGTTCACAAGACAACTTAATGTCTCATGAACTTTACACACGTTAGAGGTCACTCCATTAAGATCTGAGCTCGATGAGCATTGATTAAATAGTCCGGTAATCTTCCCCTTGAACACTCGACATGGCGTGCGCCATCATACTCGCTTGGCATCCCTCACTATTTACTAATTTTACCACCTGGTTATAGTGGTCCCACAAATTACGTTCCTTTATTCTTCATTAGGAAAAGTTACGACACTTCCTATTATGAAGTGGGACCACTAATCACGTTTCGACCGTCAGAATTGCCAATTTCCTCGTTCCATGTCAACTAGCACACACTCCCAGGCCTATACCCCCAACGAGACTCTCCATGCCTGCCTGAGCGTCCCCTCTGCCCATCAGCGCAGGCGCAGAGGTTCCCTGTTGGTTCTCTTCCATTTTCAAATACATTTTTTGACCAACATCAACACATTAAACACCTATTAGGCACTATAACTTCGGAAAATTAAATGTTTTCCACACTGCAGCCGGGCAGAGGTTGTTGTTAGATGACTTAAATTATGTGGAGTACATTTTTCCCAACACTGGCCACCTGGTGTGGGAACTCCAACATTGGTATTTACATAATTACCAATTAATTCTTTCCACCTGTTAACTCCTCAGGTAGGGCTCCATCCAAAGCACACTCAAGCTTCCATGCTTCTTGTATTAACACTTTCCTTCTTATTGTAAGGTGTGACACTTACTGGAATTATTAGTCTTTAACAAGTCTCTCTCAGTATCCCAAGTCAGCCCCAGCACATTGCTGCGTTTAGGCACTTCAACTCCAGGGCTATCTTTATTTATTGATTCTTCAAAATGGACTAATTACTGTTCCATTCCCTCAGGGGCATCCTTGTACCTTGCATTATTTCATTAATCCTTTCATATCTCATTAGTTCTTCAGTTGACGTCACACCCAGGAAATTGTCCACACAGAATTATTTATCCCTTACTTGGCTCAGTGGACCACCTGTGCACTTAAGGTGTGCATTTAGTGTCGCCTGAAGTAGGAACAATTTATTATTTAACTGTTGATTAATTATATCATTATAAGCAGTCAACAATTCTGGTGTCTTACTAAGTTCGCAGAGCTGGGCCCTTTAACTGTCCATACGTCATCCTATAATTAGTAGGTAATTCTGGATGGTTCAGCTTCCACGGAAGTCGCACCCAGTAATGTCCAGATTCAAATTTAACATCCTTCAGGTATTGTTCCTGAGTAAAGGAATCGTCTGGACTTTCCTCATTTATACTAATCCCTATGCTGTCCAACTCCCACAAATTAGACTGGTTCAACATCATCCTCGATAGAAGAATACTTGTACTGGGTTGACCTTTCATGAGTAAGACACCGTGACTGTATTTACAACTTCCTCTAGTCATTATTACTACACGGTAGTCTGCCATATATTACATGGCCCGTACCAGTGTTGAGGAGAGTGACGCCGCGTAGTTTTGGATTTATGCCCTTTATTCTGAATTATTACATCCAACACCGGCAAGGCTACCTCAGCTAGGCCATTATTAGTAACATTAGGTGTAATCTTTACATTAGCCACTGTAGTGTCAGGGTTATTAACATTATCATTATTGTCACCATTATTATAAGAATTACATACAACCCTGCACATAACTGTATGGTGCCTTCCCTTATTGCATTGACAGCAACTGTTCAATTTGGTATGACAATCCTTTACATTATGATTGTCTAGACATCCGATACATCTGTCAAGTTCTTCCATTCTTTCCACTTCAACATCCTGTGAATTATGGATATTACAGTTCTTAGAGAAATGAGTACCCTTGCAGAAGAGACAGTCTCTCTTTTCTTTGCCTGACCTCTTATCAACTGGGTTACCCTTACTGAAGTACTTATTCCTCTTATTTTGATGTGAGGAACCACTATTAATGATTCCTGTCACTTGATATGTGCCTATGTAGTCCTTAATTATGATTATTACCACTGGGATTATTTTTCCCTTTGTGAGACTTGACAGATACCTCAGAGTCATTATGTATTATATCCTTAGAATTGTTTGGCTGACTGGTCTGCAATTAAACAATTAATTTTTTGCCGACCTAGTTTGATCTCCTCCAGACCGTACTCTGGAGGTTTTGGCAAACACATCCTTTGTATTAATAGGTTGATCAGCTGCCTGGTTTACACCCTTTAATTTATTCAAAGCCTTACTTTTACTGGACAGTTTTTCTTCGAGCTCATAATACTGGTTAATTAAACCATTCATTTCCTTTCCATCTGCACAATTCTCCAGCAGATCTCTTTCACAGTCTTTATACCACAATTTGTACCACTCACATCTACTCTCTAAAGCATCTAAATATAACTTTAATTTATTAGGGTTCACGGTTTCTTGATAAATTAAATCCAAGCACTTGCTGTATACCTTCGTCACATGGCCTTTAATAGCCTGTAATGATGCTTTCATTACTCTAAAATCCACGGACTTGTCAGCCACATTAACTCCATCAGATCCAGTCATGGTTATAGAATTACTAATCACCGATTATACAACTTAAGTAGACGCTTTATATGAGTAATTCTTGCACTTTACTCTTGTATAAATCCTAGCCACACATGTGCTAGTAATTAATTGGACTAATTATCATCCACCACACAGTCAATTAAATCTGTGTACCCTATACCCACTTCCTTCAATCAGTCACTTAATTATTAAGTAATTAATTCAGTTAAGTGATTTTCACTGATTACATCCGGTTTGAAGGACCAGCAGGCAGGTGTGGAAATTAAATCACTTGCATGTAACTCAACATTACATTCACAGAAGTAATCTCATGGGAGGTGACAACCATATATTGTTTACAGTAGTTACCCCGTGTAGAAGTGCGAGAAAACTTAAGCCACCCCTGGTCGCTGCAGGTGGCTCCTTTGACCTCACAAATCTTATCCCTATCCTAGACCAGTACCTTAGATTAAAGTTGGATAACACCAATAAGCATGGCATTACAAATAAGTTGTGGACTGTATGTATAAATTCGACCAATTAGGAAAAGGGGGGAAGGGGTTACAAGTGAACATAACGAGACTACCACTTACCAGATTTTCTCTGGTGGTCACTTGTAGCTGGATCACTCACAATCTATCATATTATAACATACCTAACTGGCCAGTATCAGTTTGCTATAACTAGAAAGGTTACTTAACTGTGGGTGGTTGATGCTCCTTATTTCCTCCATCCACCATCTCATTTCGGTGTCCTGCTACACCGATACACCATACCCCCGGCCGGGATTGAACCCGCGGTCATAGAGTCTCAAAACTCCAGCCCGTCTCGCTAGCCTAGTTGGATGAATCTTATTGTGGCTGGCTGGTCTAGTGGCTAGCGCGACGGGCTGGAGTTTTGAGACTCTATGACCGCGGGTTCAATCCCGGCCGGGGGTATGGTTTATTTGCAATCGTGTCATTACGATTTCTTAAGTCATGTTGACGGCAGTGAAGGGACTTGAGCTAGAGTTCGCCACGGCCACGCTAGCTGGAGATTCGTCTGTAAAAACTTGCATTTGTGGTCACAGAGGTGCCTGTGCTAACTTTCCTATGGTGTAGAAATATACCTAGTTGGATGAATCTTATTGTGGCTGGCTGGTCTAGTGGCTAGCGCGACGGGCTGGAGTTTTGAGACTCTATGACCGCGGGTTCAATCCCGGCCGGGGGTATGGTTTATTTGCAATCGTGTCATTACGATTTCTTAAGTCACACCGATACAGTTCTTATTCCAGCAGGACGAGGTATCCGTTGGTTTGTTCCAGTTTAGGAGCCGTGACTCCGTAAAACCTCCACGATCCCCAGGACCGGAATCACGAGGTTTGCGTGTGCTCACTTGGGGAATGGTGGCTCATATCACTTCAACCATTCCTTAACTTAGTGTTATTATCACCGATTTCACTAAAGTTCACAAGACAACTTAATGTCTCATGAACTTTACACACGTTAGAGGTCACTCCATTAAGATTTGAGCTCAATGAGCGTTGATTAAATAGTCGGGTAACCTTCCCCTTGAACACTCGACATGGCGTGCGCCATCGTAACCGCTTGGCATCCCTCACTATTTACTAATTTTACCACCTGGTTATAGTGGTCCTGCAAATTACGTTTCTTTATTCTTCATTAGGAACAGTTAGACACTTCCTATTATGAAGTGGGACCACTAATCATGTTTTGACCGTCAGAATTGCTAATTTCCTGGTTCCATGTTAATTAGCACACTCTCCCAGGCCTATACCCCCAAGGAGACTCCCAATGCCCGCCTCGGCCTCCCCTCTGCCCATCGGTGCAGGCGCAGAGGTTCCCTGTTGGTTCTCTTCCATTTTCAAATACATTTTTTGACCAACATCAACACATTAAACACCTATTAGGCACTATAACTTCGGAAAATTAATTGTTTTCCACACTGGAGTTTACCTGGAGTTTACCTGGAGAGAGTTCCGGGGGTCAACGCCCCCGCGGCCCGGTCTGTGACCAGGCCTCCTGGTGGATCAGAGCCTGATCAACCAGGCTGTTGCTGCTGGCTGCACGCAAACCAACGTACGAGCCACAGCCCGGCTGGTCAGGAACCGACTTTAGGTGCTTGTCCAGTGCCAGCTTGAAGACTGCCTGTTCAAATGGGAGAAGAATGCACCCTGCAGCACATTCCCTGTGCTACAGGGTGCATGATGTTTGTATGATTGAGGTACAGTTGTTACAACGTTGTGATGCTTGACTTTCTTCCCACGAGGCGGGCTAAAATGACACAGGTTCGATCCCTTGCCAGCTGCAGTTTGTTAATTGCTTTAAAAAATTATTTACGGCTGCATAACATTTTATATATGTCGTGCCGATTTTGGCTGAAATAGCAATGCTCTTCTTGCCGAATAAGACAAGCGAGAATTTGTGTATGCAATAATTTTTTACAAAAATCATATTTCACTGTGTTTGTTTAGTATTAAATTATTGTAAATATATCTAAAATATATTTAGTTGGGTTAGGCTAAAATAAATTGCACTTGTTATAAGGTTAGGTAAGTTTTCTAAGATTCTTTTGGTGCAAAAATATAAATTTTAACATTAATGAAAAAATATATCTTTAAACATATAAGAGAAAATTTTAGAAAGGACTTAATTTTAAATGAGCTCTTGCTAATTGACCAATTTTTACCTATTAGGCACGACATATATATAAATAAAACACAGCCGTCTCCCACCAAGGCAGGGTGGCCCGAAAAATAAAAACTTTCACTATCATTCACTCCATCACTGTCTTGCCAGAGGCTCGCTCTCACTACAGTTATAAAACTGCAACATTAACACCCCTCCTTCAGTGTAGACATTGTACTTCCCATCTCCAGGACCTAAGTTTGGCCCTGAATCCCTTCATAAATGTTACTTTGCTCACACTCCAACAGCACATCAAGTATTAAAAACCATTTGTCTCCATTCGCTATCAAATACGCTCAAGCACACTTGCTGGAAGTCCAAGCCCCTTGCACACAAAACCTCCTTTACCCCCTCCAACCTTCCCTAGGTTGACCTCTACCCTGCCTTTCCTCCACTACAGATTTATACACTCTAGAAGTCATTCTGTTTTGTTCCTCTCTACATGTCCAAACCACCTCAACAACCCCTCTTCAGCCCTCTGGATAACAGTTTTGGTTATCCCACACCTTCTCCTAATTTCCAAACTACGAATTCTCTGCATTATATTCATACCACACATTGTCCTCAGACATGACATTTCCACTGCCTCCAGCCTTCTCCTTGTTGCAACATTCATCACCCATGCTTCACACATTAGGCCTGAGTGGTTGAGGGGAGAGGACGTGTGTGTTGAGTGAAGTCCTAGGCCTTCTATATCAGAACTGCTTATCTCACCCGACTGATAACTCATCATGCAACAAATATCGTTGGAGCGCAGCTGAATTGCTGCTGGAACTCTTATGTGTGAACTGTGACTAGTGATATACCTAGTGAAACACAAACATCTTGATTTGAAGTGGCTGTAGGAGGCTACACCTTCACTCCACCTCGCCTCTCTCCCCTCCTTCCTCGATTTGGAACTCAGCCATTCGCCTCTATTTACTTATGGTCTAGAGGCGGTTTTTGCCAGACCACATAAATGCTTGAGTGCCCGTGTCAGTCCTCTGTGCCGCACTCCACTCACCTTACGAATAAGTCTCCTGTGTGCCTACCTGCCTGCTACAAGCAAATATTCTAGTGGTTGTGTTAAGTGCTGCAGATTTGTTGTAACTATTTGCACGAGTGGATTTCACTGACTTAGGACATTGTGCTACCATCAGTACCTACGTAGGCTTAAAATGAGTGAGGAATGTCTGGCCTGCTGGGTGACCTTGAAAATGGCACTATAAGACTCGCATGCCACTTACACCCATACTGCGTGTGTCCAGTGAGGTGAATGTCCCTTCCTCGACTTTCCTATTCACCGGTATCCCTTAGCTCGTCGCCATTATCTACATATGAGATAAGGACGAGTTTAACCGATCCAGGCTAAACAGCACTCCAAGCCAGCTTGCCAAGGTCAAGTTACACTGCAGTTACATCTCTTCTGAATCCCAGAATGCCTTTGTGAACGTTCTACAGTGTTCCGGCCGTACCTTCGGTGTTGTTAGAACTCTTGTGTGTGAGTTGTGACATACCTAGTGAAACACTGGAATTAGTTTTCCGTTTTGAAAGGCTAGTACCTGGTAACTCCTTCGGAGACGGCTTTTTAACTGTAACAAGCCAGAGGTTCATCTATAAACATATTAAGTTTGTGCTGATTTATTTGTCCACAGAGTGAAAATTTGTCTGTCATTCCTAGACACGTGTGCTAGCTGTGTTAAGTGCTGCGGGTTTGGAGTAATTAACGAGTAGTGCAATATTGGTAACTCTCGAGATGACTGTGGCCCCGTGAATGACCTTGAAAATCGCACTGCGACCCGCAGGCCACTACACCCACATTGCCTGTGTCTAGCGAGGTGAATATCCCTTCCTTGTCCCTTCTATTCACCGGTATCCTTTAGCCCATCGCCAGTGTGAAACTCCTGTCAGCTATGAGTATAGCTGATGGTGTTGACGTAGATGATGGTGAAGGCAGATTTGAAACATATTTTAGTAAACAGGCTCGGAAAAAAGAACGAGGCTTCCAGAGAAAGCTTGCTGAAAGTAATACAGTGGGCGCACACCCTCCCAAAGCTGTCAGGTTAGATTTCCCTAACAACACTGATCAAGAGACCAAGTTTAACTGGTTTTTCGAAGCTAGTGTAAACAATCATGAGAAAACGATCAAGTTTGTCCGCGATGAGGATAACTACGTCTTTGTGCCTAATGATTCAGCATTTATAGACAAACTTCTCACTCACGAATATGCCAACATCAAACTCCGAGCAGCCCCACCAAGGGCACCTAAAGTGCTTATTGTCATCTAAAACGTCAACAAGCACTTGAATCCTCAATATCTGGCGTCAGAGCAAGTTGCAAGCCCTCGTCGACTTTCCAACGGTCTGATATTAGCTGAGTGGACTGGCCAGGGGACTCTGCCATGCTATATTCACTCCCGTGCAGCCCTCAACAGACGCTATTACATTGCATTGTACAGACCTCCTCAACGTCGATGTTATAAGTGTCAACGCTGGGGCCACATCGCCAGGAAATGCCCATCTAAGTCACACTGGTGTGCAGTGTGTGCCAATGCTCATCCTTCTGAACGGTGTTATGCTATGATCAAACAGCAACAGACTGTTGCTAAACAATGTATCAATTGTAAGACCTCAGGAGTCACAGCAGCTCATGCTGACTGCAGTGTGAGGGCTGATCGCATCGCAGCCAACCGCACTTCACCCTGTACCCCTCATAATGGCCCCCCAGGACTACCAGGTACCTCGGGTCTGAATACTGGCTCATGCCTGCCCTCAGACAATGGGGTTGAGCACCTCACCTGGGGAGCACGTCAACAGACCTCCATCACGTCGGCTGTCAATACCAGCCTAGCTGAGTCAGCTGACAGTCAGCCAAATAGCTCAGCTGACCGGGACTTCACGTCTCCAGATGTTCCAAGTCTTGCTCCTGTGGTATACAACCTGATGTCGCGCATAAAAGTACTGGAAACACAACAATTTCTCCTGAAACAACAACTTGAACAACACAAGGAAAGATGTGTAGAGTGTACCAATAACAAGATTGTCACAATTTGTGAAAGCAAGTGTAAGGCTGCTGAACAAGGTGGTGGTGGTGTTCTTAATTACAGTAATGACGAATATAACACTTGTGTTGATAACTGTAGTGAGCATCATAATGAAGGCTATGGTGTCAATGATGTTAGTAATAGTGATGACCGTAATATAAGTGGTGGTGAAGAGTGTGATGAGGGCAATGGTGTCTATAATGTTAGTAATAGTGATGACCGTAATATAAGTGGTGGTGAAGAGTGTGATGAGGGCAATGGTGTCTATAATGTTAGTAATAGTGATGAGCGTAATTTAAGTGGTGGTGAAGAGTGTGATGAGAGCGGTGGTGTCCATAATGTTAGTAATAGTGATGAGCGTAATTTAAGTGGTGGTGAAGTGTGATGAGAGCGGTGGTGTCTATAATGTTAGTAATAGTGATGAGCATAATATAAGTGGTGGTGCAGAGTGTGATGAGGTTAGTCACATAGACATTAATGTTGAATACAATACTGTTGACAAATGTAATGAACACAATGTTGGTAGTGGCGCTGGTGATGACAGTTGTAGTGTTGCGTGTAATGTTAGTGGAGGAGGGAATGTGAGTGGTGGTGTCACCTATCATACATTCACACATAAACAGCGTCGTGCTCTGGGTTTACGAAGACTCCCACGAGGCCTTACAACTGGAGGTGCACTTACAAAACTCATGGACAAGGGTAGCACTGTTGACATTGATAAGGTCTGCTATTTATATGAACATTTTTTTCATTATGCTGAGAAACTCAAGATGATCCCAGGACTACTATAATGGATCAAAACTCGTATAAACTTTCTATATTAAGCTGGAATATTGCATCACTTAGAAAAAGACTTCCTGAACTTCATCATAAAGTAACCACTGAACCCATTGATGTTGTGTGTCTACAAGAGTGCAGAGTCCCTGAAAAATCCCAACCCCCTAAATTACCATCATTTGTTGCATATAACCTCAAATCTACTAACTCTTGTGTTCTATATATTAAAAAATCACTTCCCCATCAACTTCTTGCACATAAGAAAACAGAGGGGCTACAATATCACGGTGTTAGGATTTATATAGGGAACTCTGCTCTCAACATATTTAACTTGTATGCTCCTGCTGATAAATTTAATTACTTGGAGCTCCCAACTTGTGCTCATTCTGAGCCTACTCTTATTATTGGCGATTACAATGCGAGACACAAAAGCATTGGAAACTCACAGTTTGGTAATCGTAATGGCAATCAACTGTTGTCACTCTTAAACAGTCATGATAATGTCCAAATTGTAGGTGACCTTGAACCCACACATATCTATGGAGGCATCCTTGATCTGTGCCTGGGCTTCAACATTACTTCTGCCAGCTGTGAGTCTTCCATTGTAACAGATACAGCGTCTGATCATTTCCCTAGGCTAACCTCACTAGATATTTGTAATACTATCCTTCCTGGTGGGATATTCAAACGGAAACGTTTTAATGTTCCCACAGATCAGCATGATGACTTTGTTGCACATGTGACTGACTGGTATAATTCCTATGAGTGTTCCTCTGTAGAGACCTTTAACAATGACCTTGTGAGCAGTATTCAGAACTACTTAGAGCCGCCACTGCAACCTCTTGGTACTCTAAACCCAACAAACTTCCATAATAATCATACCTCCTTCAAAAACCATACTTATTACAATGATTCTAAACTTCGTACACTGAAACGTACTGCTCGCAGACTAGGCCTAGCCTATAGAAAACATCGTACCCCTGGAATGCTGAGGCTCTTCCAAACTGCCCTTGCTGCTGCCAGAGAGCATATGACAGCTGCGGCAAACCGACTGGGAAAAATTTGTCAACGGTCTTAATGCTCACACCCCACTTAGCCGGGCATGGAGGGACATAAATAGAATTAAGGGTAACCGAACTGGGCAGATCGCGCACCCTCATCCCTTGCATAGGGCGAATGAGTTAGTGCTTGGGCTGCTACATCTAGCTATGACAATCTCCCCAGTACCACACAGGCAAAATTAAATGACAAATATGATGCAAGGGAGAGACTTGTTTGCTTTATGCTCAGTAAGGCAGATGATTGCAACATTCCTTTCACTAATTATGAACTTGATGCAGCGCTAACTAAGGGCAACTCCACGTCGCCTGGTGAGGATGGTATTACTTACAACTTACTCAGATTGCTGTGTCGAGTACCAGGTAATCCACTGCTTGAATTATATAACATGAGCTATGTAACTGGGGAGCTCCCTCAATCTTGGACCAACAGCCTCATCATTCCAATTCCTAAGCCCAATCAACAAAATGCATTTCGCCCAATATCTCTTACTAGCTGCTTGTGTAAAACATTTGAGAGAATGATTCTTAATCGTCTCATGTACAGAATCAAACAATTTTTGTCTCCCCGGTTACATGGTTTCATGCATGGAAGGAGCGTGCATCATTGCATAGCCACCTTTCTCACCCTGCACACTGACAGCTCCTACACTACCTTCCTTGACCTTAAATCCGCTTTCGATGTAGCCAACCGACATGTAATAATTAGTGAACTTGCCAGAATGGATGTTGGAGGATGGCTTCTCCGCTGGATTAAAGGCTACCTGTCCAACAGAAAATCGTCTGTGTTGTTCCAGGGACATAGAAGTGTAACTAAAGACTTTGAATTAGGAACCCCACAGGGAGGTGTGCTCAGTCCCACACTGTTCAATATTCTAATTAATGCATTACTTAATGCTATGCCTAGTCAGCCCCATAATTATGTGATTAGTTTTGCTGATGATATAATGATTCACACCACCGGATTCTCCAACACCCAAAACATTCTTAATCATGTACTAGCCTCGTGTCAGGACCTGGGGTTGATAATCTCTACTGATAAAACAAAGATACTCAATAGGCGTCCTCCTCGACAGAGAGGCACAGTTCGTCAGATCCAATTGCATGATGGGTCTCTTCTAGAATATGTAAGCAGATACAGGTATCTAGGCTTTGAGGTTCCACTACTTGGACCTGTTGTAACAAGACTTTGTCGCCAATACAAAGAACGACTAAGAGCACTTAGGGTTGTGGCAGGGCTTCACCCCAGGTATGGTGCTAATGTTAAAATTGTGAAAATGATGTATCTTGCTTATATTAGATCATTGGTTGATTATGCTGCGCCACTACTTGCTCTTGTGTCTGACTGGAAGCTTGGAGGGCTGGAAAAACTGCAGAACGAAGCAATGAGGATCATCCTAGGATGCCCTCGTACTGCCAAAATTTTAAATATGCAAAAAGAACTTGATATTCCAAGCATCAGAGATCGTGTTACTGAAAGAAATATCCTAATTGGGATTAATATGCTCAGGCAAGCTCATTCAAACCCCTGCACAGAAGCCCTCCAAACTTTCCTCAGCACTGGTGAACACTCCTCCAGATGGATCGAAAAGACTGGAACCGACCTCCGCATGAATCAGATACATGATCTATGTCAAGTAAGGCAACAGCGGCACTTCTCCGCTCCATGGAATATTACCCCATTCCAAACTACCATTCCTCCATTTCCCCCCAAACTACTTCTTAAATCACAACCAAAACTTCGCCTTGAAGCCAAACATGAGGCCTTAAGCTGTATTGATAACTTAGTCACACAGCACACACTCTCGCAAATTATTTACGTTGATGGTTCTGTTCACCAATCCACTGGTGCAGCTGGTAGTGCTGCTGTTGTCGTACAGAGTGATGGCTCTCTTAAAGAAATTGGAGCACGCATCAATAATTGGGCCTCTACCCTTCAGACAGAACTGTTTGCCATACTCCTTGCACT
Source organism: Cherax quadricarinatus (assembly GCF_038502225.1). Classification (NCBI taxonomy): domain Eukaryota; kingdom Metazoa; phylum Arthropoda; class Malacostraca; order Decapoda; family Parastacidae; genus Cherax; species Cherax quadricarinatus. The sequence goes on from NC_091353.1 coordinate 24,526,915, forward strand.
GAAATGCATCTATGTATCAAAGATTGACAGTTTAATTGTAACTGATTCTCTGTCATCCATAAATGCTCTCAACTCATTAAGCATAAATTGTGGCATGCTTGTGTCAGAAGCCAGACACAGGTATGGTAGGATTGTGGACAGTGGAGTCAGAGTGCACATGCTGTGGATTCCATCTCACATTGGTCTTCAGATGCATGATAGAACTGATAAATTGGCTAAGCTGTATGCTTTCAAAGAGGGAGTAGATTACAATCTTGGCTTGTCAGGTAGTAGTTTGAGAACAATAATACGAAAAGAACTTCAGCTGAATTTTATGGACTTAAGGCTCAGGGAGATTGACACCAGTGAGTCCATCTATCATCATTCTATCATGCAGGAGGAGCCACATGTCTATGGTGCATCCAACAAAATAAGCAGACTCTTGGATGTCACTACCGCCCGGCTCCGGCTGGGTTACAAGTATCTTTGGCAGGTTAAATCACCACCACCAGATGTAGATCAAACGAAATGTAAACTTTGCCAGATGGATTATTGTCACACCCTGCGTCATTATGTACTGGAGTGCGATAAAATTAATGAATTTAGAAACAACTCACTCAGAAGTGTTCAAGAAATGGCTAAGTATTTTATCCACAGTGGTATATTACAGACCATTCTGGAGAAATACCCTGACTTTGCTAGCTGTAAATAAAGCATTACCACATATGTGCATGTGTGTGTGTGTGTGTGTGTGTGTGTGTGTGTGTGTGTGTGTGTGTGTGTGTGTGTGTGTTTGTGTGTATGTGTATGAGTGCGTGTGTGTGTGTGCGTGTGTGTGTATGAGTTTGTGTATGTGTGTGTGTGTGTGTGTGTGTGTGTGTGTTTGTGTGTGTGTGTATGAATTTGTATGTGTGTGTGTGTGTGTGTGTGTGAGAGAAAGAGAGACTCAACAATCAACATTTGCACCAATAACTCACTACAGTTGTGACCGGGTGTGGAAGTGTGAATTGCTCATTACTCTAAAATTTGTTCATGATTGCAGCCATGTATAAACGTAAGTAACCATTCTTACAGTATTCATTACCTTTGTAACTTGTGAGTTCATTACCTTTGTAACTTGTGAGTTCATTACCTTGTACCTAGTTCAGCCATCAAAACTTTGGGACCCAGTCCCTGGTCCCTGGACCCATTGTGTACCTCTGTAATCTGTAAATACCTTTGTAACTTGTCATGATTGTGACTAGACCTACCTGGAGTTCATTACCTTTGTAAATTGTGAGTTCATTACCTTTGTAAATTGTGAATTCATTACCTCTGTAACTTGCTCAGCTATCAAAACTTTGAGGCCCAGTCCCTGGACCCATTATGTACCTCTGTAATCTTTTGACTACCGCCCACAGGATGGGTATGGGGTGCATAATAAACATATTAAACTTAAACTACCCATGCTTCACACCCATACAAGAGTGTTGATATAACTATACTCTCATACATTCCCCTCTTAGCTTCCATGGACAAAGTTCTTTGTCTCCACAGACTCCTAAGTGCACCACTCATCTTTTTCCCCTCATCAGTTCTATGATTCTCCTCATCTTTCATAGAACCTTCTGCTGACACATCCATTCCCAAATATCTGAACACATATCTAAACACATACTCATGTACCAACCTCTGCAACTTCTCTTCAGAATTTCCCAAAAGCACAGTGTCATCAGCAAAGAGTAACTATGACAACTCCCACTTTGTGTTAGATTCTTTATATTTTAACCTAACACCTGTTGCCGACGCCCGAGCATTCACTTCTCTTACAACCTTATCTGTAAATATATTGAACAACCACGGTGACATCACATATCCTTGTCTAAGGCCTACTTTTACTGGGAAATAATCTCCCTCTCTCCTACATACTCTAACCTGACCCTCACTGTCTTCATAAAAACTCTTCACTGCTTTTAGTAACCTACTCCCTATTCCATACATTAAAGGAATACAGTATACAACTCAAATTATGAGTTATACAAGCTCGATAATTATTTAGTAGAGTCTAGAGTCCATTGTACACAATTTTAAACAATTCTATACAAAATCACAGGATTGTTCATTATGCCAGGTGGGTTGATGGATTGGTGACGCCCCTCCAGTGTCTACGTACCAAAACTTCACACCACGTCAGTGACTAGCACACAAGATAACGTAAGGAAAGGTTAAAGGGTATTAGTAGAATTTAGATCACAGAAATATCGGATATGCATAGTAGTCTCCATGTATGGTATATTAACAGCCACTGAGAAAATAGACAATATATAGGAAGAGATACTTGTGAGTACATGGGTAGAACATTGCACAGCTCCTGATGACGTACTGAGAAGTGTGAAAGTACTTGAGCTAAAGATTTCCACACACCCCCGTGGCTTGTCCTACATAAATATATATATATATATATATATATATATATATATATATATATATATATATATATATATATATATATATATGCAGGACAAGCCACAGGGGTGTGTGGAAATCTTTCAAGTACTTTCACACTTCTCAGTACGTCATCAGGAGCTGTGCAATGTTGCAAGGGAGCAACCAAAACAGGGAGAGAGGTTTCAGAGTAGCGTAGGTGTCACTGGCCACGGTTACCCTTAGACTGGGTTAGTGGTGGGTGCCAACCCCACCCTACCATCATCCCCCCACTACCCATATGGGGTAGGAGGGTTTCTGAGAGGTCAAGTAGGAAATTATAACATATAAAAAGCCAGCCCCAAGGTTTTCCTAATCGTTTATAACAGGTCATATGGTTTGAGAAAATAAGTTTCTCGTTCGATACTGTAGACATGGTATGCAGTGCTTTACCATACTACACTGGACCAATGCCTTGGCGCCCAGCTCACGCTAGACGTTGATCCAAGGCAGCCAGCTTTCAAACGGGAGGCTTACAGCTTTTCATCTCATCCCCTGCATGTATCGACCAACTAGAGATTTTAACAATGCAAGGAATTCGCAAGAGCAGGCGAAATATACACAAACACTGATCTCTGGCCGAAGGAGACACGTACCTATGAGCCTTGGAACAAGGTACGCAATGCTTTACCATCCTCGCCAAGGTATTGGTCCAGTGTGGTGAGGATGGTAAAGCACTGTGTACCTTGTTCCAAGGTTCGTAGGTTCGAGTCTCCTTCGGCCAGTGATCAGTGTTTGTGTATATCTCGCCTGCTCTTGCGAATTCCTTTCATTGTTAAAATCTCTAGTTGGTCGATGCATGCAGAGGTTGAGATGAAAAGCTGTAAGCCTCCCGCCTGAAAGCTGGCTGCCTTGGATCAACGTCTAGAGTGAGCTAGGCGCTAAGGTATAAGTCCAGTGTGGTGAGGAAAACAGGAATAAATAAAGGGGATGTAAATAGCATGCTGAAAATATCCAGCCAAGACAGGACTCGTAGCAATGGTTTCAAGTTGGAAAAGTTCAGATTCAGGATGGATATAGAAAAGCACTGGTTTGGTAATAAGAGTTGTGGATGAGTGGAACAAACTCCCGAGTACTGCCATAGAAGCTAAGACGTTGTGTAGTTTTAAAAATAGGTTGGATAAATACATGAGTGGGTGTGGGTGGGACCTGACTAGCTTGGGCTACCGAGTCTGGTGCCGTGCTCCTTCCTTAAGTGGATGTGACCTGACTAGGTGGTCATTGTTCTAGACCGGCGGTTGGCATCGACCTGCTTTGCATGGGTCAGTAGGCCTGTTGCAGTGTTCTTTCTTATATATAGTTCCTTGACAATGTGAGTAGTCACGAAAGCGCTAGGAATTTCACTACTCTTTCATAGTGGTTGTTTTGCATATATATATATATATATATAGATATATATATATATATATATATATATATATATGTGTGTGTGTGTGTGTGTGTGTGTGTGTGTGTGTGTGTGTGTGTGTGGGTGTGTGTGTGTGTGTGTCGTGCCGAATAGGCAGAACTTGCTATCTTGGCTTAAATAGCAACGCTCATCTTGCCATATAGGACAAGCGAAAATTTGTGTATGCAATAATTTCGCCAAAATCATTCTGAACCTAACGAAAAAAAATATATTTCAATGTGTTTGTTTAGTGTTAAATTACTGTAAACAAATCTGAAATATATTTAGTTGGGTTAGACTAAAATAAATTGTTCTCGTTATAATAAGGTTAGGTAAGTTTTCTAAGATTCTTTTGGAGCAAAATTAAAAATTTTTACATTAACATTAATGAAAAAAATATATCTTTAAACGTATAAGAGAAATTTATAGAAAGGATTTAATTTTAAATGAGTTTTTGCTAATTGACCAGTTTTACATATTCGGCACGACATATATATATATATATATATATATATATATATATATATATATATATATATATATATATATATATATATATTTATTACGTCAGGGGCCATGTCTATAGGCCTCTTTTGGCCCCTTTCCGTAACAAGATGTCGAATCCAGCTTTGGTCTAGTGGTCCTTAGACACATGTCAATTTAATATGGGGACTTTCATTAGGAGACTGATCCGACTAAATAAAATTGTGATCTTTATTGTAAAAGAATCCATATAAAACTTAGTATGTGATACAAAGTTCTCTCTCTTGTAGTGTTATACATAAAGTACACGTTGTCTGAGACTAAGTAATCTTCTAGAGCGAGGGAAGGTATTAAAGGCTGAGTGCCTGAATCTGCACAGAAGAGTGTGTGATCTACTCAGAGTGCTGTGAACATACTCTGAGAGTGTGTGGAAACCTACTACTCTGAGCGAGTGTGGGAACCTACTCTGAGCGAGTGTGGGAACCTACTCTGAGCGAGTGTGGGAACCTACTCTGAGCGAGTGTGGGAACCTACTCTGAGCGAGTGTGGGAACCTACTCTGAGCGAGTGTGGAACCCTACTCTGAGCGAGTGTGGGAACCTACTCTGAGCGCGTGTGGGAACCTACTCTGAGCGAGTGTGGAACCCTACTCTGAGCGAGTGTGGAACCCTACTCTGAGCGAGTGTGGAACCCTACTCTGAGCGAGTGTGGGAACCTACTCTGAGCGAGTGTGGGAACCTACTCTGAGCGAGTGTGGGAACCTACTCTGAGCGAGTGTGGGAACCTACTCTGAGCGAGTGTGGGAACCTACTCTGAGCGAGTGTGGAACCCTACTCTGAGCGAGTGTGGGAACCTACTCTGAGCGAGTGTGGGAACCTACTCTGAGCGAGTGTGGAACCCTACTCTGAGCGAGTGTGGAACCCTACTCTGAGCGAGTGTGGAACCCTACTCTGAGCGAGTGTGGGAACCTACTCTGAGCGAGTGTGGGAACCTACTCTGAGCGAGTGTGGGAACCTACTCTGAGCGAGTGTGGGAACCCACTCTGAGCGAGTGTGGAAACCTACTCAGCAAGGGTTGTGAACCTACTGCCTGTACCAGTGAATGGTAAGCTGACATCAGGTTGGTCACGTGACTTAGGGAGACGTCAGTACCTGAACTGCTAACTGGCACTGTAACTAGTGGTTTCCCACTACATGCCAACAACAATATTATGAATGCCTAACAATATAATATAACAATATTAGCATTAACATATATATTATATATATATATATATATATATATATATATATATATATATATATATATATATATATATATATATATATAAAGGAGCACATTCTAGTATAAAACATATATATAAACACTGATCTCTGGCCGAAGGAGACTCGAACCTACGAACCTTGCAACAAGGTACGCAGTGCTTTACCATCCTCACCACACTGGACCAATACCTTGGCACCCAGCTCAAGCTAGATGTTGATCCAAGTCAGCCAGCTTTCAGGGAGAAAGCTTACAGCTTTTCATCTCAACCTCTGCATGAATCCACCAACTAGAGATTTTAACAATGCAAGGAATTCGCAAGAGCAGGAGAAATATACACAAACGCTGATCTCTGGCCTCATCTATATCGTTTATGTAAATTGTGAACAACAACGGGTCCAACACTGACCCCTATGGAATACCGCTTGTGATGTGCCCCCATTCTGATTTCTCCCCTTTTATGCAAACTCTCTGCTGCCTTTTTGTCAACCATGCCTCTACCCAGGAAAAAATTTCTCCTATTCCGTGTACCTTAAGTTTCCTCAATAGCCTCTAATGTGGAACTCTGTCGAAAGCCTCACTGAAGTCCATATACACAATATCATATTCATTACCATGATCTACCTCCTCAAACACTTTAGCGAAAAAAGTTAGTAAATCCGTAAGACAGGAACGCCCCTTTGTAAAACCGTGTTGAGATTCATTTATCAATTTATGCCTATCAAGATGGCTACGAATTGCCTCGGCAATTTTTTATTCCATAAATTTTCCCATTGTGGAGGTAAGGCTTATTGGTCTATAGCTCGATGCTAAGGACCTGTCACCTGCCTTGTAAATGGGTATTACATTTGCCATTTTCCACTTATCAGGCACTATGCCAGTTTGCAGTGATATGTTGAAAAGATTAGCCAAAGATATGCTAAGCTCGTCTCTTTACATTCCTTTAACACCCTTGCAAACAGTTCATCAGGACCTGGGGATTTGTTAGGTTTTAATTTCTCTATTTGTCTGAGGACCATGTCGCTAGTTACCGCAATCGTGCATAGTTTATTATCATCCTGTTCTACATAATTTATTATTTCTGGATTTTTGCTAGTATTTTCCTGGGTGAAAACTGAGAGGAAGTAAGAATTGAAAATTTCACACATGTCATAATCACTGTCAGTGATCTGACCAGAGTTACTCTTAAGTGGGCCAATCTTGTCCCTAATCTTACTTCTGTATACCTGAAAGAATCCTTTTGGGTTAGTCTTCGAATTCCTTACGATCTTAGCCTCATAATCCCTTTTTGCTTTTCTTATTCCTTTTTTTTATTTATCTCTTTAATTGAATATATTGATTTCTTAACTGCCCATCCCCTCTTCTGATACGCCTATATATGCCTCTCTTTTGACCAATGAGATGTTTTAATCTATTGTTCATCCATTTGGGATCATTTTTGTTAGATCTAATTTCCCTACTTAGAACAAAAGTTGACTGAGCAGCTAGAACTATGCTCTGAAAAACGTCATGTTGGCAACCAACACCAGCTACCCGACCTATAGTCAGGTCATCCCAATTTAGCCCACCCAGGTAATTTTTTAATCCCATGAAATCAGCCAATCGAAAGTCTGGGACAGAGACCTGATTGCAGTTTACTGGGTAATTCCATAATAAATTGAAACTAAGTGATTTGTGATCACTTTCCCCAAGCTCATCATTAACCTCAAGATTATTAATTAGTGAATCTTTGTTGGCAAGAACCAAGTTAAGCAGATTGTTTCCTCTAGTTGGTTCTGTCACAACCTCCCCTCAAGGAAGGTTCCTTGATGTTGGTGAGGGGCTCTTGATTTAGGGAATTAGATCTGTGCTCCAGTTCCCGAATTAAGCCTGAATGCCTTCCACATCCCCCCCCCAGGCGCTGTATAATCCTCCGGGTTTAGCGCTTCCCCCTTGATTATAATAATAATAATCTGTCACAACCTGTTTCAAAAAATAATCCTGAACTGTATCAAGAAAGTCACTAGACTCAAGATTTCCTGTCATATTGTTCCAATCAATTTGTCTAGAGTTAAAATCTCCCATTATCACAACATTTTCATATCTAGATGCCTTATGAATATCGTCCCATAACAGCTTACTGCACTCCCTATCAAGGTTTGGGGGCCTATAAATCACACGCAAAATTAGTTTTTCATACCCCTCGAGAAATTGTAGCCAAACATTCTGTGTCCGATGCTTCTCTTCTTATATCATGTCTAACACAACAATTTAAATTATCTCTGACATGCATCGCCACTCCACCGCCCTTCCTGTTGACCCTGTCAGTGTGGAATAGTTTATAACCCTGTATGTTGCATTCAGGAGGCATTTCTCAATCTTTCAAGTTGAACCAGGTCTCTGTTATAACAATAATATCATATTACCTGCTCTTGTGAGTAATCTTAGCTCATCTATCTTATTTCTTAGACTCCTACTATTTGTATAGTAAACCTGAAGGGAGCTAGTCACTCGTTGCTCTCTACTATCGTCTTTGTTGATCAGTTGCTTTGCCTTTATTAAGAACTTTATTTTGAATATTGTCTTTTAAACATATCCCTGAGGTATCCTGGTAATATCTGCTGTTTCCAACAATAATACTGCAGCCTGATTGTTTCCCACAAACACCCATACCTCTATAATCTATCAGTTTAAAGTCCTAGACAAGTCATCAATGACCCTCTCAATTGAATTGGCTAATGCAACCACTTCATCCCCAGAGAAATGAACTCCATCTCTTGCATACATATCATGCTTCCCATAGAATTTGTCCCAGTTATCAATGAATGGGATTGCAAGTTCCTTGCAGTATCTGTCTAGCCAGCAATATTATACCAGTTGCCCTAGGCATCCATTCATTGCCCACTCCCCTTCTAGGCAAGATGCTACGTATGATAGGGCTCCCTCCCTTAGACCTGACTAGTTCTATGGCTGACCTGTACTTTTCCAGTAGCTTCTGTCTCCTGCCCTTCCCAATGTCATTTCCACCAGCACTAAGATAATGGGCTTGTTTCCATTGCCTGACATAATATTCAACCTGCTGACTGTCACCAACACCAGCTCCTGGGAGGCACACCCTATGTCTGACTTTTCTCTTACAAAAAGCACGGTCCATATGTCTTACCTGAGAGTCTCCCACAATCAGAATATTCTTTCCTTGATTAGCAGGGAAGTCAGAGGTACCTTTAACTTCACAAACCACTGAAGTATATATATATATATATATATATATATATATATATATATATATATATATATATATATATTATATATATATATATAATATACAGTTTCTGGAAACTTTCCTTCCCTCTATCCCTTCACAGAATCGTGTTATAGTGTGACTTCCAAACTATTGTTTGGGGACCACGAAATTGACTCATGTGAGGGCGTGCAACAGGTGGACCCTCTCGCCCCCTTTCTATTCTGTTTGGTCATCAAGGAAGTCACAGAAACGCTCTCCATTGAGCTCAATATCTGGTTCTTGGATGATGGTATCCTAGCTGGTACAACAGAATCTCTCCTGGAGGACATCAGTAAAATTAAAGACATGGGAGAAAGCCTGGGCCTGTCTTTAAACCCCACCAAATGTGAAATAGTTTCTACCAATCCACAGATGATCCAGAATATTAGTGCTGTTTTATCAGGAACACGAGCCATTGATCCAGCCAATAGCACTCTCCTTGGTGCTCCTCTTGGGCCCAATGCCATCGATCTGATCCTAGAAAAAAAACTCAGACCTCCGGATGATGGAAGGCAGGATGAAAGACACTGATACACATGATGCCTTCTACCTACTCACCAGGTGCCTGTCAATCCCAAAACTTACCTACTTTCTGAGATGCTCCCCAACCTTCAGCAATCCAAAACTCAAGGAATATGACTCTCTCCTTAAGATCATGCTAGAGAGTGTTGCAAGCCTCACTTCCGGTCAGGCTTGGGGGGCTGGGAGTATGCAAATCCAGATTGCCCTACCAGCTTTCCTATCCTCTTCCATAGCATCAAACAAGTTAAGGCAAATTCTTCCTAACAGCCTCAGTGACTCAGCAGGAATACAGAACCCTAACTATGCCAGTGCCATCACTGAATGGGAGACTCCTGCTTGCCCAGCCCCAAACCCTACTGCAGCATTGACTTACAGTCAAGCTGGGATGGCCCCATCGCTGAAAAGGTGATTGCCAATATGCTCAGGGCTGCAACATTAGACAGGGAGAATGCCCGTCTCCAGGCTGTGAGTGCACATCACTCCGAAGACTTCATCCAAACAGTTCCCATATCGGCAAAGGGAACGCACCTCGACCCTAAGGCCCTCCATATTGCAGTGGCTCTGCTCCTTACTGCCCCAGTTCACACATACGTGTATTTGTGGCGATGCACAAGCCGACCAATATGGTCTACATGGTCTTAACTGTTCCAAAACCAAGGACTGGCATGCAAGACACAATTAGGTCAACGACATCATATAGAGAACCCTTGCTACAGCTGGATGCCCAGCTGTAGCAAGCTCTTAGCATGGGACTATACCTGTGTAACCATGAACGAGTGGTATTGATCAATAACAACGCTGCGCTAGCCAAGGATTCGAACCCATGTTGTACTGGCCTGCCTCATGGTAAGCGAGAACCACATGACGCTTTAAACCACAGGACCACCCAACCCACCCTGTGGTTTAAAGCGTCATGTGTTTCTCGCTTACCATGAGGCAGGCCAGTACAACATGGGTTCGAATCCTTGGCTAGTGCAGTGTTGTTTATATATATATTTATATATATATTTATATATATATATATATATATATATATATATATATATATATATATATATATATATATATATATATATATATGTTCCTACGAACCTTGGAACAAGGTACGCAGTGCTTTACCATTCTCACCACACTGGACCAATACTTGGCTGCCTTGGATCAAAGTCTAGCGCAAGCTGGACCGCCCGGCTCCGGCTGGGTTACAAGTATCTTTGGCAGGTTAAATCCCCACCACCAGATGTAGACCAAACGAAATGTAAACTTTGCCAGATGGACTATTGTCACACCTTGCGTCATTATGTACTGGAGTGTGATCAAATTAATGAATTTAGAGACAACTCACTCAGAAATGTTCAAGAAATGGCAAAGTATTTTATCCACAGTGGTATATTACAGACCATTCTGGAGAAATACCCTGACTTTGCTAGCTGTAAATAATACATTACCATGTGTGTGTGTGTGTGTGTGTGTGTGTGTGTGTGTGTGTGTGTGTGTGTGTGTGTGTGTGCTTGTGTGTATGCATATATTAGTACGCTCGTGTGCATGTGTCTGTGCGTGCGCCCTCGTGTATGTGTGTGTGCGCGCGCTAGTGTGGGTGTATGATCCACTTAATATTTGTATTTATAACTCATTACAATTGTGACCAGGTGTGGACGTATCAGTGGCTCATTACTTTGTAATTTGCTCATGACTGTAACCATGTATAGGAGTGAAGCTGATTCATTACCTCTGTAACTTGCCATGATTGTGACCAGATCTACCTGGAGTTCATTACCTTTGTAACTAGTTCAGCTATCATAACTTTAAGGTCCAGTCACTGGACCCATTATGTACCTTTGTAATCTTTTGACTACCGCCCACAGGATGGGTATGGGGTGCATAATAAACATATTAAACTAAAAACTTAAACTAAGCTGGACGCTAAGGTATTGGTCCAGTGTGGTGAGAATGGTATAGCACTGCGTACCTTGTTCCAAGGTTCGTAGGTTCGAGTCTCCTTCAGCCAGAGATCAGTGTTTGTATATATATATATATATATATATATATATATATATATATATATATATATATATATATATATATATATATATATATATATATATATATATATATATATATATATATATATATATATATATATATATATATATATGTATTTTTTTTTCAACAAGTCGGCCGTCTCCCACCAAGGCAGGGTGAACCAAAGAGAAAGAAAATCCCCAAAATGAAAATACTTTCATCATCATTCAATACTTTCACCTCACTCACACATGATCACTGTTTTTGCAGAGGTGCTCAGAACACAACAGTTTAGAAGTATATACGTATAAAAACACAACATATCTCTCCAAACTGCCAATATCCTGAACCCCTCCTTTAGAGTGCAGGCATTGTACTTCCCATTTCCAGGACTCAAGTCCGGTTATATAAAATAACCGGTTTCCCTGAATCCCTTCACTAAATATTACTCTGCTCACACTCCAACAGATCGTCAGGTACATCCAGCTTCTCATTCATAACATCCACAATCATCTCTTTCTTATCATCTGCACAACATCCACGCACATTCAGACTTCACACTTTGACAATTTTCTTCTTCTTATTCTTTTTAGTAATCTTTACAGGAAAAGGGGTTACTAGCCCATTGTTCCCGGCATTTTAGTTGACTTTTACAACACACATGACTTACGGAGGAAAGATTCTTATTCCACTTCCCCATGGATATAAAAGGAAAAGTAATTAGAACAAGAACTAAGATAAAATCAAAGAAATCTCAGATGAGTGTGTATAAATAAATGTGTACATGTATGTGTAGTGTGACCTAAGTGTAAGTAGAAGTAGCAAGACGTACCTGTAATCTTGCATGTTTATGAGACAGAAAAAAGGACACCAGCAATCCTACCATCATGTAAAACAATTACAGGCTTTCGTTTTACACTCACTTGGCAGGACGGTAGTACCTCCCTGGGTGGTTGCTGTCTACCAACCTACTACCACAGGACGGTAGTACCTCCCTGGGTGGTTGCTGTCTACCAACCTACTACATATATATATATATATATATATATATATATATATATATATATATATATATATATATATATTGCTGGCCTATCCTCCTCCTCACTGAAAGAGAGGTCTAGGTACAGTAATAAAATTTCTCACTTCTTTCCTTAGGGAATCATCAATCACAAGTAAAAATTCAAAGGCCTTTTAATTGTCGTATTGTTTCATAGCAACATACCAGTAATAAAATATTAGCTTTTCTCTCGTATTTTAAGAATACGAAATAATTTACATAGAACTTTAAGCATGACATTAAGGTAATTTCACGGACCGGGCCGCGGGGGCGTTGACCCCCGAAACTCTCTCCAGGTCTCTCTCCAGGTAATTCACAGTGAGTTTGAACATTACCTGACAGGGTTGTTCAGAACTCCGGGATGTTTAACAAAGTAATTCACAACGGGACGTGAGATACATGTATGTCCACTTAGAGCAGAGGAATGAAGCTCTGTTGCAACAAAGTTTCCGAGACGTACCATTGGTTGAAGACGAGCTGCTACTGAGAGTAGTGGGGGAGGGGGTGACCTGACGTAAATAGGTCACGTAACATACAGTGAGGCAGCTCAGGTTAACCACAAACTGGTTGTTACACAAGTGCTTCACAAATCTTGCACTGTCACACCTAACTTAATATATTAAATAATTTTACTGTGTACATTAATTCAAGATGATTCCATCTGGTAAACCATACCACGGGCGGGGCTTGAACCCGCGATCAGAGTCTCAAAACTCCAGACCGTCGCGTTAGCCACTGGACCAGCCAGCCACAATAAGATTCATCCAACTAGGTATATTTCTACACCATAGGAAGGTTAGCATAGGCACCACTGTGACCACAAATGCAAGTTTTTACAAATGAATCTCCAGCTAGCGTGGCCGTGACGAACTCTAGCTCAAGTCCCCTCAAAGCAGTCAACATGACTCAGGAAATCGTAATGAATCGATTGCAAACAAACCATACCACGGGCGAGGATAGAACCCGCGATCAGAAATATACCTAGTTGGATGAATCTTATTGTGGCTAGCTGGTCCAGTGGCTAACGCGACGGTCTGGAGTTTTGAGACTCTCTGATCGCGGGTTCTATCCCCGTCCGTGGTATGGTTTGTTTACAATCGTGTCATTACGGTTTCGTGAGTCCATCTGGCAACTTTACAGGAGCAACACATAATATTACATAGTCGCACTTGCTTACTTTAACTATTACTAAGAAAGTTCACTATGTGATATTAAGTGATATCGGCTCAAAGTAATGTGGAAGGTGACCAGGTGTTACATTATACACACACACACACACACACACACACACACACACACACACACACACACATACACACACACACACACACACACACATACACACACAAACACACACACACAAACACACACACACACACACACACACACACACAAACACACAAACACAAACACACACACACACACACACACACACACAAACACACACACACACACAAACACACAAATACACACACACAAACACACACACACACACACACACACACACACACACACACACACACACACACAAACACACACACACACACACAAAAACACACACACACAAACACACACAAACACACACACACACACACAAACACACACACACACACACACACACAAACACACACACACACACAGACACTCGTGGAGGAGTCATGCTGTTTGAGCTCGTGTTTTGGTGGTAATTTCTGACTGTGTCATAAGGAATAGAGTGTGGGATATAGGCGTGTGAACGCATAAGAGTGCATATAATCACTTAAGCCCCGAAAAAAGGAAATATAAGTGATCACAGAAAAGAAAACAAAGGAAACATTGGCTGAGTGTTTAGTGGGGGCCGTTGGAAGGGTGAACGGTTGTGTCAGGCCTAAATAGTGTTGCCATAATAACGCAGTGGGGTATTTTGAAGAATAAGTGCGACTCAAGACTAGGGAGATAAGAGATATGTATAGATGTGTCAGTAAATACAGTGAGTGAAAAAATTAGAAGAGCTAGAGACTATAGTGCATACAGGAAGTTAGTGGAAAAATTACCGAGAAGCATCAAACTTCTTCAACTTCTGGGACAGGACAGACCCGCAACATTACTCCACTGCCAGCCACAAGTAATATTCACCTAGTTTGAGTTGCATGGGGTCAATAGTACCTGTCTCTAGCTGGAATTGGGGGTCACTCTCCTCGAGCTATCAGAATTAGAATAAGCAGCATTTACTGGCATTTAATAGAATTTAGAGGTAGCGGCATATAGGCGAAGCCTAGTGTATTTATTTTTTAACGTAATTTTAAACGCATAAAACACAGTGGGAACCAAGAGATCGGGTACATATACAATACATATGTAGTACATACGTGGGAAATAAGGACTGTTTACATAAACATATGCACACACACTAGGTGAGGACAGCTCTGCTGTTAGGCACTTGAATAGCTGTAGCACACACACACACATATATGCACACACACATGCACACACACACACATGCACACACACACACACACACACACACACACACACACACACACACACACACACACACACACACACACACACACACACACACATATACAGAATTTTACACCTTCCTGTGAAGTGACCTTATAACCCTTCCTTTCCCCATCTCTCTCCCTCTCCTCTCACTTCCTCTCTCTCTCTCTCTCTCTCTCTCTCTCCCTTTCTCTCATCCTCTCTCTCTTCCTCTCACTCTTTCTCTCTCCCTCTCCCTCTCCCTCTCTCTCTTCCTCTCTTTCTCTCTTCCTCTTCTTTTATCTCTCTCTTCCCTTGTCACTCTCCCCTCTCTCTTACCTTTTCCCTCTCTCTCACTTTCTCCCCCTTTTTCCCTTCTTTTCCCCTCCTTCTAGGCTCCCCTTCTCTCTCTCTCTCCCTATCTCTCTCTCCCCTTTTTCTTTTTCTCTTTGTCTCTTTCACTAAAAAAAAAAATAGTTGGGACTCACGAGAATCAGGGATCAGATGACAATGGTACTGGTAGGGAGGAATGGATGGAGGAACAGTGGAAAAGGATAGAGCAAGAATGGGAGAGAAAATTAGGAGAGCTTTCTGAAAAAAATGGAGAAAGAGCTCTCTGTGAAATGGGAAAAGAGGTTGGAGAAGGAGACGAAGAATTGGGAGGCACAAGTCGAAACTGCAGTAGCCAGGGTAAAGGTCCTAGAATTTGAGGTAAACAGGCTGAAGCAAGTCTCAGGGGCAGTGACCAGAGAAGACACACCATACGAAGATGAGAGGCTGAACAGGAAGGAAGGAGATATGAATTATGCTAAGGTCATATCAGCCTGCAAAGAAGGGCCAAAGAGTGGAAGGGAAGAGCAGATGGGTGCAGATGGAGAGGGAGATAGGTCGAATGCTGAGGCACAACCATGCTACCAAGAGCCACTGGAAAAATCAAGGGAGAAAATGACCACATACAGACAGGAACCAGAGTCACAGAGGGAGAGGCAATGGGAGAAGGAAAGGGCAAAATCAGTGATTATCCATGGGCTTCGGGAGAGAGAGGAAAGGACACACACTGAAAGACGGCAGGAAGAAAGAAAGGAGATTGAGAAAATCATCACGGAAATAGGGGGAGTAGACATGGATGAGATTGTAAATTTTCAGAGAATAGGGGGGTACTTGAAGGGGAGAAACCGACCGATCAAGCTGATTCTCAGGACAAAAACAATGCGGAACAGGATCCTCCAAGAGAAACCACGGTTGAAAAGCTCGGAAAAGTACAAGAAGGTGTTCCTAGACAGAGACAGAACACAGAGAGACAGCAGCTGAGGGAGAGGACAAAAAAGCGAAAGGAGCTAGGAAAGGAGACAAGGATGGAACCAGTAGAGGTCAGTCAGAGCAGAACAGAGCAGCAAGGGCAAGCACACACACAACTATCCTCAGAACCCCACAACCTACCACACCATCCCAACACACAATACAATCCATACCCACAGCTTCCACCCAAACCCCAACCATAGAATCCCACAGTATGCTACCAGGTCTCCCACCCCCACAGGCCCCCCAAACCACAGTGTTGGAAAGGAAACTGAAGGTATGGTACACAAACGCTGATGGAATAACAAACAAGTGGGAGGAGTGGCACGAAAGAGTCAAAGAGGCATCACCAGACATCATAGCGATCACAGAAACCAAGCTTACAGGTATGATAACAGATGCCATCTTTCCAGTGGGATACCAGATCCTGAGAAAAGACAGAAGGAACAGGGGGGGTGGAGGAGTGGCATTGCTGATCAAACACCGATGGAATTTTGATGAGCTGGAGAGAGGAGACAGCGGAGAAGAAAGTGATTACATAGCGGGAACACTTCACTCTGGTGGTCCCAAGGGGATATTTGCAGTGATGTATAACCCACCACATAACAGCAGGAGGCCAAGGCAAGAGTATGACGAGAGCAATAGAGCGATGGTTGACACACTGGCTGCAGTGGCGAGAAGAGCTCATGCATGCAGGGCAAAGCTCCTGATCATGGGCGACTTTAACCACAAGGAGATCGAATGGGAGAACTTGGAGCCACATGGGGGCCAAGATACATGGAGGGCTAAGATGATGGAGGTGGTACTGGAAAACTTCATGTACCAACACGTAAGGGACACTACAAGAGAGAGAGGAGAGGATGAACCAGCAAGACTGGACTTAGTATTCACCTTGAGTAGTGCAGATATTGAGGACATCACATATGAAAGACCCCTTGGGGCCAGCGATCATGTGGTTTTGAGCTTCGAATACACAGTAGAGCTGCAAGTGGAGGGGGAAGCAGGACGGCCAGGACAAATGAAACCAAATTACAGGAAAGGGGACTACACAGGAATGAGGAACTTCCTGAATGAGGTTCAGTGGGACAGAGAACTGGCAGGGAAGCCAGTTAATGAGATGATGGAATATGTAGCAACAATGTGCAAGGAGGCTGAGGAGAGGTTTGTACCCAAGGGTAACAGGAATAATGGAAAAGCCAGGATGAGCCCATGGTTCACCCAAAGATGCAAGGAGGCGAAAACCAAGTGTGCTAGGGAATGGAAGAAATATAGAAGGCAAAGGACCCAGGAGAATAAGGAGAGCAGTCGTAGAGCCAGAAACGAATATGCACAGATAAGAAGGGAGGCCCAACGTCAATGTAAAAACGACATAGCAGCAAAAGCCAAATCTGACCCGAAGCTGTTATACAGCCACATCAGGAAGAAAACAACCGTCAAGGACCAGGTTATCAGGCTAAGGAAGGAAGGAGGAGAGACAACAAGAAATGACCATGAAGTATGTGAGGAACTCAACAAGAGATTCAAAGAAGTGTTCACAGAGGAGACAGAAGGGGCTCCAGAAAGACGGAGAGGTGGGGTACACCACCATGTGCTGGACACAGTACACACAACCGAGGAAGAAGTGAAGAGGCTTCTGAGTGAGCTAGATACCTCAAAGGCAATGGGGCCAGATAACATCTCTCCATGAGTCCTGAGAGAGGGAGCAGAGGTGCTATGTGTACCCCTAACAACAATATTCAATACATCTATCGAAACAGGGAGATTGCCTGAGGCATGGAAGACAGCAAATGTGGTCCCAGTCTTTAAAAAAGGAGACAGACATGAAGCACTAAACTACAGACCAGTGTCACTGACATGTATAGCATGCAAAATCATGGAAAAGATTGTCAGGAGAAGAATGGTGGAACATCTAGAAAGGAATGATCTCATCACCAGCAGCCAACATGGTTTCAGAGACGGGAAATCCTGTGTCACAAACCAACTGGAGTTCTATGACATGGTGACAGCAGTAAGACAAGAGAGAGAGGGGTGGGTGGATTGCATTTTCTTGGACTGCAAGAAGGCATTTGACACAGTACCACACAAGAGATTAGTGCAAAAACTGGAGGACCAAGCAGGGATAACAGGGAAGGCACTGCAATGGATCAGGGAATACTTGTCAGGAAGACAGCAGCGAGTAATGGTACGTGGCGAGGTGTCAGAGTGGGCACCTGTGACCAGCGGGGTCCCACAGGGGTTAGTCCTAGGACCAGTGCTGTTTCTGGTATTTGTGAACGACATGACGGAAGGAATAACCTCCGAGGTGTCCATGTTTGCAGATGACGTGAAGTTGATGAGAAGAGTTCATTCGATCGAAAACCAGGCAGAAATACAAAGGAATCTGGACAGGCTGCATACCTGGTCCGGCAACTGGCTCCTGGAGTTCAATCCCACCAAGTGCAAAGTCATGAGGATTGGGGAAGGGCAAAGAAGACCGCAGACGGAGTACAGTCTAGGGGGGCCAGAGACTACAAACATCACTCAAGGAAAAAGATCTTGGGGTGAGTATAACACCAGGCACATCTCCTGAAGCGCACATCAACCAAATAACTGCCGCAGCATATGGGCGCCTGGCGAACCTCAGAACAGCATTCCGACATCTTAATAAGGAATCATTCAGGACCCTGTACACCGTGTACGTTAGGCCCATATTGGAGTATGCGGCACCAGTTTGGAACCCACACCTAGCCAAGCATGTAAAGAAACTAGAGAAAGTGCCAAGGTTTGCAACAAGACTAGTCCCAGAGTTAAGAGGTATGTCCTATGAGGAGAGGTTAAGGGAAATCAACCTGACGACACTGGAGGACAGGAGAGATAGGGGGGACATGATAACGACTTACAAAATACTGAGAGGAATTGACAAGGTGGACAAAGACAGGATGTTCAAGAGACTGGACACAGCAACACGGGGACACAGTTGGAAGCTGAAGACACAGATGAATCAAAGGGATGTTAGGAAGTATTTCTTCAGCCACAGAGTAGTCAGGAAGTGGAATAGTTTGGGAAGCGATGTAGTGGAGGCAGGATCCATACATAACTTTAAGCAGAGGTACGATCAAGCTCATGGTTCTGGGAGAGTGACCTAGTAGCGACCAGTGAAGAGGCGGGGCCAGGAGCTTGGACTCGACCCCTGCAACCTCAACTAGGTGAGTGTACACACCTACCTTGTAAGAATCCTAGTGTTATTGAGACAGTGTTTATATTCAATGTTAGCACACACAGACCAACTTAAAATTTGCTAAATCATCATGATTATTTTTAGACAAGGCTGTACCCCGTGTCTTCTACACTGACCCCGTGTCTTCTACACTGACCCCGTGTCTTCTACACTGACCCCGTGTCTTCTACACTGACCCCGTGTCTTCTACACTGACCCCGTGTCTTCTACACTGACCCCGTGTCTTCTACACTGACCCCGTGTCTTCTACACTGACCCCGTGTCTTCTACACTGACCCCGTGTCTTCTACACTGACCCCGTGTCTTCTACACTGACCCCGTGTCTTCTACACTGACCCCGTGTCTTCTACACTGACCCCGTGTCTTCTACACTGGCCCCGTGTCTTCTACACTGACCCCGTGTCTTCTACACTGACCCCGTGTCTTCTACACTGACCCCGTGTCTTCTACACTGACCCCGTGTCTTCTACACTGACCCCGTGTCTTCTACACTGACCCCGTGTCTTCTACACTGACCCCGTGTCTTCTACACTGACCCCGTGTCTTCTACACTGACCACTGTCTTCTACACTGACCCCGTGTCTTCTACACTGACCCCGTGTCTTCTACACTGACCCCGTGTCTTCTACACTGACCCCGTGTCTTCTACACTGACCCCGTGTCTTCTACACTGACCCCGTGTCTTCTACACTGACCCCGTGTCTTCTACACTGACCCCGTGTCTTCTACACTGACCCCGTGTCTTCTACACTGACCCCGTGTCTTCTACACTGACCCCGTGTCTTCTACACTGACCCCGTGTCTTCTACACTGACCCCGTGTCTTCTATACTGACCCCGTGTCTTCTACACTGACCCCGTGTCTTCTACACTGACCACTGTCTTCTATACTGACCCCGTGTCTTCTACACTGACCCCGTGTCTTCTACACTGACCACTGTCTTCTATACTGACCCTGTGTCTTCTACACTAACCCCGTGTCTTCTACACTGACCCCGTGTCTTCTACACTGACCACTGTCTTCTATACTGACCCCGTGTCTTCTACACTGACCCCGTGTCTTCTACACTGACTCCGTGTCTTCTACACTGACCACTGTCTTCTATACTGACCCCGTGTCTTCTACACTGACCCCGTGTCTTCTACACTGACCACTGTCTTCTATACTGACCCCTTGTCTTCTACACTGACCACTGTCTTCTATACTGACCCCGTGTCTTCTACACTGGCCACTGTCTTCTACACTGACCCCGTGTCTTCTGCACTGACCCCGTGTCTTCTACACTGACCACTGTCTTCTACACTGACCCCGTGTCTTCTACACTGACCCCGTGACTTCTATACTGAGCAGTCTTCTACACTGACCCCGTGACTTCTACACTGACCCCGTGGCTTCTATACTGAGCACTGTCTCCTACACTGACCCCGTGTCTTCTACACTGACCCCGTGACTTCTACACTGACCACTGTCTTCTACACTGACCACTGTCTTCTTCACTGACCCCGTGACTTCTACACTGACCCCGTGACTTCTATACTGAGCACTGTCTCCTACACTGACCCCGTATCTTCTACACTGACCCCTTGACTTCTATACTGACCCAGTGACTTCTACACTGACCCCGTGTCTTCTACACTGATCACTGTATTCTACACTGACCCCGTGTCTTCTACACTGACCACTGTTCTACACTGACCCCGTGTCTTCTACACTGACCCCGTGTCTTCTACACTGACCCCGTGTCTTCTACACTGATCACTGTATTCTACACTGACCCCGAGTCTTCTACACTGACCCCGTGTCTTCTACACTGACCCCGTGTCTTCTACACTGACCACTGTCTTCTACACTGACCCCGTGTCTTCTACACTGACCCCGTGTCTTCTACACTGACCCCGTGTCTTCTACACTGACCCTGTGACTTCTACACTGACCCCGTGTCTTCTACACTGACCCCGTGACTTCTACACTGACCCCGTGACTTCTACACTGACCCCCGTGTCTTCTACACTGACCCCGTGTCTTCTACACTGACCCCGTGTCTTCTACACTGACCCCGTGTCTTCTACACTGACCCTGTGTCTTCTACACTGACCCCGTGTCTTCTACACTGACCCCATGTCTTCTAAACTGACCCCGTGACTTCTACACTGACCACTGTCTTTTACTGTCACTGACCACTGTCTTCTACAGTTACTGACCACTGTCTTCTGTCACTGACCACTGTCTTCTACTGTCACTGACCACTGTCTTCTACTGTCACTGACTACTGTCTTCTACTGTCACTGACCACTGTCTTCTGCTGTCAATGACCACTGTCTTCTACTGTCACTGACCACTGTCTTCTACTGTTACTGACCACTGTCTTCTGTCATTGACCACTGTCTTCTACTGTCAATGACCACTGTCTTCTGTCACTGACCACTGTCTTCTACTGTTACTGACCACTGTCTTCTGTCACTGACCACTGTCTTCTATTGTCACTGACTACTGTCTTCTGCCAGTCTCTTATACAACTTCCACTAACGACACTCCTAAAACTGACTGTGCTCACTCATCAGGATTACTTGGCTTAGTTTTACATATGTAACTGCGACAGACACACAGGGAATTCGATGCCAGAGGTGCTCTCATGATTTCCTCCAAGTGTGCATGTGTACACAGTCCTCGTAGTGGCCTCACCAAGATGTACCATCACATATCCCGCCATTTTTATTGTCTCCATATTCTGTTTCCTCCAAGTGTGCATGTGTACACAGTCCTCGTAGTGGCCTCACCAAGATGTACCATCACATATCCCGCCATTTTTATTGTCTCCATATTCTGTACTGTCTTCTTTATTACCTTCATTATTGTGTATGTCTCTTTGTTGATGTGGCCTGGCTGCCATGGTTCATGTCATCCTGGCTGCCATGGTTCATGTCATCCTGGCTGCCATGGTTCATGTCATCCTGGCTGCCATGATTCATGTCATCCTGGTTCGTGTCATCCTGGCTGCCATGGTTCATGTCATCCTGGCTGCCATGGTTCATGTCATCCTGGCTGCCATGGTTCATGTCATCCTGGCTGCCATGGTTCATGTCATCCTGGCTGCCATGGCTCATGTCATCCTGGCTGCCATGGTTCATGTCATCCTGGGTGCCATGGTTCATGTCATCCTGGCTGCCATGGTTCATGTCATCCTGGCTGCCATGGTTCATGTCATCCTGGGTGCCGTGGTTCATGTCATCCTGGCTGCCGTGGTTCATGTCATCCTGGCTGCCATGGTTTATGTCATCCTGGCTGCCATGGTTCATGTCATCCTGGCTGCCATGGTTCATGTCATCCTGGCTGCCATGGTTCATGTCATCCTGGCTGCCATGGTTCATGTCATCCTGGCTGCCATGGTTCATGTCATCCCGGCTGCCATGGTTCATGTCATCCTGGTTCGTGTCATCCTGGCTGCCATGGTTCATGTCATCCTGGCTGCCATGGTTCATGTCATCCTGGCTGCCATGGTTCATGTCATCCTGGCTGCCATGGTTCATGTCATCCTGGCTGCCATGGTTCATGTCATCCTGGCTGCCATGGTTCATGTCATCCTGGCTGCCATGGTTCATGTCATCCTGGCTGCCATGGTTCATGTCATCCTGGCTGCCATGGTTCATGTCATCCTGGCTGCCATGGTTCATGCCATCCTGGCTGCCATGGTTCATGCCATCCTGGCTGCCATGGTTCATGTCATCCTGGCTGCCATGGTTCATGTCATCCTGGCTGCCATGGTTCATGTCATCCTGGCTGCCATGGTTCATGTCATCCTGGTTCATGCCATCCTTGCTGCCATGGTTCATGTCATCCTGGCTGCCATGGTTCATGTCATCCTGGTTCATGTCATCCTGGCTGCCATGGTTCATGTCATCCTGGCTCCCATGGTTCATGTCATCCTGGCTCCCATGGTTCATGTCATCCTGGCTGCCATGGTTCATGTCATCCTGGTTCATGCCATCCTTGCTGCCATGGTTCATGTCATCCTGGCTGCCATGGTTCATGTCATCCTGGGTGCCATGGTTCATGTCATCCTGGCTGCCATGGTTCATGTCATCCTGGCTGTCATGGTTCATGTCATCCTGGCTGCCATGGTTCATGTCATCCTGGTTCATGTCATCCTGGCTCCCATGGTTCATGTCATCCTGGCTGCCAAGGTTCATGTCATCCTGGCTCCCATGGTTCATGTCATCCTGGCTGCCAAGGTTCATGTCATCCTGGCTGCCATGGTTCATGTCATCCTTGCTGCCATGGTTCATGTCATCCTGGCTGCCATGGTTCATGTCATCCTGGTTCATTTCATCCTGGCTGCCATGGTTCATGTCATATTGGTTCATGTCATCCTGGCTGCCATGGTTCATGTCATCCTGGCTGCCATGGTTCATGTCATCCTGGCTGCCATGGTTCATATCATCCTGGGTGCCATGGTTCATGTCATCCTGGCTGCCATGGTTCATGTCATCCTGGCTGCCATGGTTCATGTCATCCTGGCTGCCATGGTTCATGTCATCCTGGCTGCCATGGTTTATGTCATCCTGGCTGCCATGGTTCATGTCATCCTGGCTGCCATGGTTCATGTCATCCTGGCTGCCATGGTTCATGTCATCCTGGCTGCCATGGTTCATGTCATCCTGGCTGCCATGGTTCATGTCATCCTGGCTGCCATGGTTCATATCATCCTGGCTGCCATGGTTCATGTCATCCTGGCTGCCATGGTTCATGTCATCCTGGCTGCCATGGTTCATGTCATCCTGGCTGCCATGGTTCATGTCATCCTGGTTCATGTCATCCTGGCTGCCATGGTTCATGTCATCCTGGTTCATGTCATCCTGGCTGCCATGGTTCATGTCATCCTGGTTCATGTCATCCTGGCTGCCATGGTTCATGTCATCCTGGCTGCCGTGGTTCATGTCATCCTGGCTGCCATGGTTCATGTCATCCTGGCTGCCATGGTTCATGTCATCCTGGTTCATGTCATCTTGGCTGCCATGGTTCATGTCATCCTTGCTGCCATGGTTCATGTCATCCTGGCTGCCATGGTTCATGTCGTCCTGGTTCATGTCATCCTGGCTGCCATGGTTCATGTCATCCTGGTTCATGTCATCCTGGCTGCCATGGTTCATGTCATCCTGGCTGCCATGGTTCATGTCATCCTGGCTGCCATGGGTCATGTCATCCTGGTTCATGTCATCCTGGCTGCCATGGGTCATGTCATCCTGGTTCATGTCATCCTGGCTGCCATGGTCCATGTCATCCTGGTTCATGTCATCCTGGCTCCCATGGTTCATGTCATCCTGGCTGCAATGGTTCATGTCATCCTGGTTCATGTCATCCTGGCTGCCATGGTTCATGTCATCCTGGTTCATGTCATCCTGGCTGCCATGGTTCATGCCATCCTGGCTGCCATGGTTCATGTCATCCTGGCTGCCATGGTTCATGTCATCCTGGCTGCCATGGTTCATGTCATCCTGGCTGCCATGGTTCATGTCATCCTGGCTGCCATGGTTCATGTCATCCTGGCTGCCATGGTTCATGTCATCCTGGCTGCCATGGTTCATGTCATCCTGGCTGCCATGGTTCATATCATCCTGGCTGCCATGGTTCATGTCATCCTGGCTGCCATGGTTCATGTCATCCTGGCTGCCATGGTTCATGTCATCCTGGCTGCCATGGTTCATGTCATCCTGGCTGCCATGGTTCATGCCATCCTGGCTGCCATGGTTCATATCATCCTGGCTGCCATGGTTCATGTCATCCTGGCTGCCATGGTTCATGTCATCCTGGCTGCCATGGTTCATGTCATCCTGGCTGCCATGGTTCATGTCATCCTGGCTGCCATGGTTCATGCCATCCTGGCTGCCATGGTTCATGTCATCCTGGCTGCCATGGTTCATGCCATCCTCTAGATCGGTATAGTTAGCTTTTGTTTTCTGTATGAAGTTGCCAGATAGAATAATACGGCATCACATAATTCACGTATCCGGTTTGGAGAATATTCCGTCTTTTATACTTGTTAGTTTGAGAATATATTTTCCGATCCCTGACAGACCCCTGATGTGTAAATATGTGAGGGAACAGGAAGGGCTTCTGCTCGAGGCAAGTGCTAAACCTCACAGACCAGTGCTAACATCAGTTTGGTGTATATAATTATAACTAGTTGGATGACATTAGAGCCACCTGGCCCAGTGGTTAACACACTGGCCTCTGATTTTTAAGACTCACTTGCCATACATTCAAACCCTAACCGTTCCCTGAGTTGTTTGTGGAGTTTTGAGGTGTACTGACGCCTATATAAGCGCCAGTCTCCTTACCTGTGCTTCAGAACCTCTACAACTATGGTGCTCTAAATACCAACTCCAAGGCTGAGGGACTGATTACCTCATCTTTTGTATATAGTTCTTCTGTTTTCTAATTATGTCCAAGAATCTGTGTTGATAAAGCCACTGGATGACGAAACGTCTACAATAAAGATAACCAGATGTTGCACAAGTGTCTTAACTTTCATCTTGTCGGTATTGTATACCTGTCTTGCACAACTTTATGTTATCTCCCCATCCGGACTTATGGAGGATCTCTTCTGTGTCATTAACAAATTGTATCTTTAGTTCCTCATAATTCTTCACCAGTTGGGATACAAATGGGTACTCGATGTTTGGAGAACTGATTTTAAGAACATAAGAATGAAGAAACAATGCAGAAGGCCTACTGGCCCATACAAGGCAGGTTCTTATCAAAACTACCACTGCCCAAAACTACAACAGAAACTCCCTTACCCACGACACCAATCAAACCCAGCTCCTCCCACCGAGGATATATACGTTAAGAATATACAGACTGAGAGGGGTATATATTTTGATCGTGATCTATTAGACACATGTGCAACTCTTGGGTATCTTTATTAAGGAAACGTTTCGCCACACAGTGGCTTCATCAGTCCATACACAGGAGAAACTTGGGATTTCTTCGCTTGCCTAACCCTTGGGCACGACCTACTTCCACATTGGACAAATGTGACACCACCTACGTCTGCTGAACCTCTCCTGCCATACGGTTTATAAGCTGCTTCTCCGCTCATATGCAGTATTCTATTCAAGATTGATGGACTGACCACATCGACTCAAGGTTGAGGGACTGATTACCTAATTCTCCTCCTGTTCTTCAAGTTTCTCCTGTGTATGGACTGATGAAGCCACTGTGTGGCGAAACGTTTCCTTAATAAAGATACCCAAGAGTTGCACATGTGTTTAATTTATCAACGTGTCGGTTCTGTGAACCATTCGTCTACGATCGCGATCTAGATGAAAGTATTGCAAAATAATTCGAAGGTCACTTAATTTAGACAAACATCATATTATGACTTGGTGGTGAAGGAACTCTCCTGATACAGGTAACTTTTTCTTATTATACTTTACGAATCTTGACTTGGTATTTGTTTAACAGTTTATATTTGTAAGTCGAGTGTCCATACATGGCTGAGCTGAAAAAACGATGGTGGGTGTGGCTGGTGGAAGTCATCTTCCTTCTGGTTGTGGCTACCGACTTAGTCTGCCTCATATATGGAAAGTACGAACTGGATCGACCTATAGATGATAACCAACAAGATCCTACGGTCGTTAAAGCTTCTCATAAGTTTTACAAGTATCTTGAGGATACTGATAAATTTATCACTATTGACCAAGTAATTTTTGGTAACGAATTAACAACCAATGACACACAGGAAGTAAAATCATCATTTAAGACATGTACCATCACACTCGCTACTGTGGTAGCAATCTGGATTGTTAGCTTTGTTGCCCCAAAGTTCGGATTTACCTTCATGCAAATTTGGGTGTTGTATGCTGGCTTCTGGGCAGATGATGATGTACAAAAAGCTGTTGTGGTACTTCAGTACATTCAAGTTCGCCTCCCAATGCATGTATTTAAATCCCTGGAGCTGGAAGATATGGTATGGTCTGAGGGATCACTTTTTTGGTGGTGGGAAGTGAAGGTCATTTTTATATATGCTGCTGCTACCTACTCCATATACAACTACTTGCGCAGAAATTTTCACTCCAGCACTCCACAAGACGTAGAATGTAGCTTCACAGATGATGTCAGGACCTCACCAGACGATGTGGAGTCTGGCCCAGCACTGGATGATGTCAGGACGCCTCCCGTCAACATCAGGGCACAAAGGTACCTGGTGTTTTTATATCGACTATTCGTTGCCCATCTATCAAGGCGCAGATCTACAATTTGGACTACCAATCAGCTGGCACTACAGTTTTCTACGTTACAAGACCAGCTGGCACTACAGTTTTCTACGTTACAAGACCAGCTGGCACTACAGCCCTCACGTGGTCGTCTATGGCAGGATCTTCAATCCCATGCCTCTGGTATGAGGACTCAAACACCACCTGCCAGACAAACTCTCCAGGTGTGATCATTTTTGAGGAATATTACTGTTAAAACTTACTTTTAGTGAGATTTTTGAGTCGTATTCACGGTAATCTTTATATTATAGACGGTGAACGGTATTTTTTTTTATTTTTGAGGAATATTTATCTTTTATTTTTTGATTTGAAGGAATATTGATCTTTTATTTTATTTTGATTTGAAGAATATTAATCTTTTATTTTATTTTGATCTGAGTAAGTGTATGAGTATAACAACATACCAGCCAGAGTAGAGAAGTGCGGCACGAGAGAGATGTTTGTGTTGATCTATCGTTGACCTGTTATTTAAGACCTGAGTCAAGGGTTTGGCAGAGAAGAATGGTACTAGAGATATAGTTATGCTAATGTGTGGAAGAAACTTCAAGACCACAGAGATGGTCATGTCGATGACCCGTATAAGGGTCATCACTTATCTGTAATAATTAGATGACAGTGTTGTGATCGTTGGGATGGATCATTAGAAGACCAGAAAGACGAGTGATGGACATGTTCATCAAGGACAGGAAGTAAAGAGTTAGATTGTCATTCAGCTTTAAACTTGACTGAAGAAGCAAGATTGTTAACTTCAAAGCTGACTGGAAATGTAACTTTTTGCTTGGTAAGCTTGATATCCATCGTTCGGTTACAGGCTGTTTTCTCCATGTATTATGTGGCCACGCACAGTGGCATGTACATTTACTACTGTTCTCACCATCCTCAGTCTTTCAAGCATTGTATTCTTACTTCTTTCTTACACCGTCACCTCAGTAGTTGTGACTTTTATTCCCTTGACTGCAAATTTATTTCCATTCTTCGTAAATCGTTCTCTCGTCTTGGCTACTCTTCCAGTTCCATAAAGTCTGCCTTTTTCACCTGCTAAACGGATTTTCTTCTCTGCCAAAGTCTCCACTTCCGTGAAATTCTCCGCTCTTTTGCCTTCTATATATTTCCAGTCTCCTAAACCTTCTGCTGATTATACATCAAACTTAGTGGGGTTTGAATCCATGGCAATGGATTAGTTTTTGATTCATTAGCAATTGAAATTTCATAGTTGCGTTTAGCCTTACTAATCCCCTTCTGTTTACTTCTCTTTTAAAATGAACATATTGGTCAGTAAGGGTAACCTTTCCTCTTCTGACGCGCCTATAACTTCCTCTTTTCTCCCAACAGAAGCTTTAGTCCATTAATCCATCTGGGGTCATTCTTACTTGACCTAATCGTCAATATAATCATTAGCTAGATTACACCATTCGAAATTATACAATTGCTCACCATTTATCTCTGCACTGGACTGATACAGCCAGTGTGTGGGGCAACGTTTCCACAGTAGATACATAAGTGTCTAATTTATCAACTTGTCGGTTCTCTGAACCATTTATCTATATTCAAGGATCGTACTTTTCCCCGGATTGTTGGGAAGTACGAAACAGAGAATCCTGTCCACAACGTGATGCTGACAACTGATAAATTGTGGTTTGCTAATCCTCTTCTGTGAGAACATTAGTTGTATTCATCAATAACTTTTGCCATTCCTTCAGCAATAGTTTCAGTCTTGTCATCTTTCATTTGTGGTAAATCCAATTTTACTTCGGTTCTTTCATTTTTAAGTACTAATACCTGATACTTATGTTCCTCAGTGTACTTTACATCAACATGTAAAGAAAATTCTTCCATCTGAAACATTTCAAACATTTCCTCCTTCAGTTTAACAGTTTGTTTGTATGTTGTCTTGTAAATTGTTGCTTCACTTGCTGTACGAATGTCACTGTCATCAAATGACAACTGTTTGCATATCTTGGCGGCTTTACTTGTTGATACTTTTGTTTATGTCACCAAATTGGTTGCAAGTTTTGTTGTGTTTTCTGGTTAGTGGAGCAATACTTTCATCTTCACCTTCATACTCGCTCCTTCACATTCACTATCACTGTCACTTCATGCATGACTCACCAGTCACTTTCCGTCTTTTTGAAAGATGTATAGTTTTTTTTTTTTTTTACTTACAACTTGACCTGTAGAGTTCTCCGTCTTCTTTACTTTCCACTTGAAGCTGCTACACTTGTTTGTCTTCAGAGGATAACCATTGACTATTTTCTTTAGTGATATCAAAAAGGTCACTCAGGGCATCATATTTTCCCCTCCTGACACATTCATCACAAGTCTTCATCACCTTGTCAAGCTTTGTTCTATTACTTCGTCTGACACATGTGCAAAATTCACTTTATTCCTTTATAATTTTCACTATTCGTTCCTTTCTTCCTGTAACTTCTACACCAAGACACAGGTACCGTCCTGTAACTTGTACACCAAGACACAGGTACCGTCCTGTAACTTCTACACCAAGACACAGGTACCGTCCTGTAACTTGTACACCAAGACACAGGTACCGTCCTGTAACTTGTACACCAAGACACAGGTACCGTCCTGTAACTTGTACACCAAGACACAGGTACCGTCCTGTAACTTCTACACCAAGACACAGGTACCGTCCTGTAACTTGTACACCAAGACACAGGTACCGTCCTGTAACTTGTACACCAAGACACAGGTACCGTCCTGTAACTTGTACACCAAGACACAGGTACCGTCCTGTAACTTCTACACCAAGACACAGGTACCGTCCTGTAACTTCTACACCAAGGCACAGGTACCGTCCTGTAACTTCTACACCAAGACACAGGTACCGTCCTATAACTTCTACACCAAGACACAGGTACCGTCCTGTAACTTCTACACCAAGATACAGGTACCGTCCTGTAACTTCTACACCAAGACACAGGTACCGTCCTGTAACTTCTACACCAAGACACAGGTACCGTCCTGTAACTTCTACACCAAGGCACAGGTACCGTCCTGTAACTTCTACACCAAGACACAGGTACCGTCCTGTAACTTCTACACCAAGACACAGGTACCGTCCTGTAACTTCTACACCAAGACACAGGTACCGTCCTGTAACTTCTACACCAAGACACAGGTACCGTCCTGTAACTTCTACACCAAGGCACAGGTACCGTCCTGTAACTTGTACACCAAGACACAGGTACCGTCCTGTAACTTCTACACCAAGACACAGGTACCGTCCTGTAACTTCTACACCAAGACACAGGTACCGTCCTGTAACTTCTACACCAAGACACAGGTACCGTCCTGTAACTTCTACACCAAGGCACAGGTACCGTCCTGTAACTTCTACACCAAGACACAGGTACCGTCCTGTAACTTCTACACCAAGACACAGGTACCGTCCTGTAACTTCTACACCAAGGCACAGGTACCGTCCTGTAACTTCTACACCAAGACACAGGTACCGTCCTGTAACTTCTACACCAAGACACAGGTACCGTCCTGTAACTTCTACACCAAGACACAGGTACCGTCCTGTAACTTCTACACCAAGACACAGGTACCGTCCTGTAACTTCTACACCAAGGCACAGGTACCGTCCTGTAACTTCTACACCAAGACACAGGTACCGTCCTGTAACTTCTACACCAAGACACAGGTACCGTCCTGTAACTTCTACACCAAGACACAGGTACCGTCCTGTAACTTCTACACCAAGACACAGGTACCGTCCTGTAACTTCTACACCAAGACACAGGTACCGTCCCGTAACTTCTACACCAAGGCACAGGTACCGTCCTGTAACTTCTACACCAAGACACAGGTACCGTCCTGTAACTTCTACACCAAGACACAGGTACCGTCCTGTAACTTCTACACCAAGATACAGGTACCGTCCTGTAACTTCTACACCAAGACACAGGTACCGTCCTGTAACTTCTACACCAAGACACAGGTACCGTCCTGTAACTTCTACACCAAGGCACAGGTACCGTCCTGTAACTTCTACACCAAGACACAGGTACCGTCCTGTAACTTCTACACCAAGACACAGGTACCGTCCTGTAACTTCTACACCAAGACACAGGTACCGTCCTGTAACTTCTACACCAAGACACAGGTACCGTCCTGTAACTTCTACACCAAGACACAGGTACCGTCCTGTAACTTCTACACCAAGGCACAGGTACCGTCCTGTAACTTCTACACCAAGACACAGGTACCGTCCTGTAACTTCTACACCAAGACACAGGTACCGTCCTGTAACTTCTACACCAAGACACAGGTACCGTCCTGTAACTTCTACACCAAGACACAGGTACCGTCCTGTAACTTCTACACCAAGACACAGGTACCGTCCTGTAACTTCTACACCAAGGCACAGGTACCGTCCTGTAACTTCTACACCAAGACACAGGTACCGTCCTGTAACTTCTACACCAAGACACAGGTACCGTCCTGTAACTTGTACACCAAGACACAGGTACCGTCCTGTAACTTCTACACCAAGACACAGGTACCGTCCTGTAACTTCTACACCATGACACAGGTACCGTCCTGTAACTTCTACACCAAGACACAGGTACCGTCCTGTAACTTGTACACCAAGACACAGGTACCGTCCTGTAACTTGTACACCAAGACACAGGTACCGTCCTGTAACTTCTACACCATGACACTGGTACCGTCCTGTAACTTCTACACCAAGACACAGGTACCGTCCTGTAACTTGTACACCAAGACACAGGTACCGTCCTGTAACTTGTACACCAAGACACAGGTACCGTCCTGTAACTTCTACACCAAGACACAGGTACCGTCCTGTAACTTCTACACCAGGACACAGGTACCGTCCTGTAACTTGTACACCAAAACACAGGTACCGTCCTGTAACTTGTACACCAAGACACAGGTACCGTCCTGTAACTTGTACACCAAGACACAGGTACCGTCCTGTAACTTCTACACCAAGACACAGGTACCGTCCTGTAACTTCTACACCAAGACACAGGTACCGTCCTGTAACTTGTACACCAAAACACAGGTACCGTCCTGTAACTTGTACACCAAGACACAGGTACCGTCCTGTAACTTGTACACCAAGACACAGGTACCGTCCTGTAACTTGTACACCAAGACACAGGTACCGTCCTGTAACTTGTACACCAAGACACAGGTACCGTCCTGTAACTTGTACACCAAGACACAGGTACCGTCCTGTAACTTGTGCACCAAGACACAGGTACCGTCCTGTAACTTGTACACCAAGACACAGGTACCGTCCTGTAACTTGTACACCAAGACACAGGTACCGTCCTGTAACTTCTACACCAAGACACAGGTACCGTCCTGTAACTTCTACACCATGACACAGGTACCGTCCTGTAACTTCTACACCAAGACACAGGTACCGTCCTGTAACTTGTACACCAAGACACAGGTACCGTCCTGTAACTTGTACACCAAGACACAGGTACCGTCCTGTAACTTCTACACCATGACACTGGTACCGTCCTGTAACTTCTACACCAAGACACAGGTACCGTCCTGTAACTTGTACACCAAGACACAGGTACCGTCCTGTAACTTGTACACCAAGACACAGGTACCGTCCTGTAACTTCTACACCAAGACACAGGTACCGTCCTTTAACTTCTACACCAGGACACAGGTACCGTCCTGTAACTTGTACACCAAAACACAGGTACCGTCCTGTAACTTGTACACCAAGACACAGGTACCGTCCTGTAACTTGTACACCAAGACACAGGTACCGTCCTGTAACTTCTACACCAAGACACAGGTACCGTCCTGTAACTTGTACACCAAGACACAGGTACCGTCCTGTAACTTGTACACCAAAACACAGGTACCGTCCTGTAACTTGTACACCAAGACACAGGTACCGTCCTGTAACTTGTACACCAAGACACAGGTACCGTCCTGTAACTTGTACACCAAGACACAGGTACCGTCCTGTAACTTGTACACCAAGACACAGGTACCGTCCAGTCATCTGGCTCTGGGAAGGTATTTTACATTTTTCTTCCAGTGAAGACTCTGTTAAAGGCATAATTCCTCTTCTGTTGCTTCTGGAATCCCACTAAATTATTGGTCCAGATATCCTTGTTCTTCTTTACGGTAGAATCACTTTTCTTGTGTCACATTTTAATTAATTCTGAATTTTTGAAACAGATATAACGGGAATAAGTTGAGTTGTTTGCTCATGAAGGTTTTTATATATACTAACATTTAGATTGTTCCATAAACTTCTATACAGTTTCAGAAATTTCTTAACATTTATAGAAACTGGAAAAGTTTACAATAACGTGAATGTCAAATATTGACAATAAAACCCACACTGTTAGGTTATACCTGTAAATATATTGAGACAAGCGGTGCTCACTGATACACTCCTCTGGGAAATACAATGAAAAAATGATAACAACATGAGACACCTGTTGTCTATGTTCACCTAGTAGTAAATTAGGTACATTGGTGTTAGTGGACTGGTGTGGGTCGCATCCTGGGTGTTAGTGGACTGGTGTGGGTCGCATCCTCGGTGTTAGTGGACTGGTGTGGGTCGCATCCTGGGTGTTAGTGGACTGGTGTGGGTCGCATCCTGGGTGTTAGTGGACTGGTGTGGGTCGCATCCTGGGACAAAATTGACCTAATTTGCGGGAAATGCTCAACATAACAAGTTACTTTCTATATAGTAGTATGTCACTGATGTCAACTATGTCTGTATACCTTGTACATGTACTTGTATACCTTGTACATGTACTTGTATACCTTGTACATGTACTTGTATACCTTGTACATGTACTTGTATACCTTGTACATGTACTTGTTGGAAAGATATTATTATTATCATTATTATTATTAGTAATAGTAGAGGCAGTATATAGAGTTGGGAATCAGAACTTTCCTGAGTTGCTGCTTGAGAACAGTAACGCAGATATGGTCAGTCATCGTTGTTATTTAGGGATGAGAGGAATTAGGGACTTTTTCGTTGTTTTTAAACAAAAGTTCACCGATTTATGTTTTATTTGGAAAAAAAAGTAAAAAAAGTTATAAGCGTAGTGTAGGGCGTTGTTGTTGATAGTGGTAGATGACGGGTTGTGTCTCAGTAGACCCTCCAGTAATGTATGGTAGATGACGGGTTGTGTCTCAGACCCTCCAGTAATGTATGGTAGATGACGGGTTGTGTCTCACTAGACTCTCCAGTAATGTATGGTAGATGACGGGTTGTGTCTCACTAGACTCTCCAGTAATGTATGGTAGATGACGGGTTGTGTCTCAGTAGACCCTCCAGTAATGTATGGTAGATGACGGGTTGTGTCTCAGTAGACCCTCCAGTAATGTATGGTAGATGACGGGTTGTGTCTCACTAGACCCTCCAGTAATATATGGTAGATGACGGGTTGTGTCTCAGTAGACCCTCCAGTAATGTATGGTAGATGACGGGTTGTGTCTCAGTAGACCCTCCAGTAATGTATGGTAGATGACGGGTTGTGTCTCACTAGACCCTCCAGTAATATATGGTAGATGATGGGTTGTTACAAAAAACGCGATTCTAAAAGCTTAGAGATCTCCAGTGAATACTAGAAAGGACTGCCCTTCTAGCATCCAGCCTGTTACTGGGTTTTCGTAACAAGTAGTCAGTATCCTTGTCCAATTATCCATTAAAATTCAGTATTGTTTAATAGTGCTTTAGGATTACAACTGGTAGGCTACTAACTAGAGAAATTAAAATTTAATAAATTTATTAAGTCTATAAGTTGTCTAGAGGTATATTATCAAATTAAATTAAATCACAGCAATCAAAATAAAATCAATCTCTCGAGTTCAATATTATTGTGCTGAAAGCACATATCACATTTATAATTCTTAAGTACCGTCAGGTACATTAACATTTAATAAGATATTACAAATATGTACAAGTGAGTGTATGCGTGTAAGTGCTCTTAAGTAGTTAGTTATGTCTCAAGACTCGAATAAGACTTAAACAAGTGACTGACAAAGTCCTCAAATAAACTAACTTCTTGACCGACTGGCAACCCGAACAGTCTGCTTGAACAACAAAGAATGCTAAGCCCAATAGCAATGCAATATCAAGCGACTGCAACACAGAATCAGGAACAAGGAGATAATATAACGACACTAAGTAGGGACCATCTGCAGATCCTCCACTAAAGTTACAAAACTCCCATAATACTGAATCTACGTTCAGCATAGGAAAAACTGTGACTGTGACAATACACAGGAACCAGTACAAAATTAGGTCAGAAGCTATAGCTAAGGACCTGAGATACTCAGAGTGTCTAAGCGACACACAACCTCAGTACAACGTCGAAAATCACAAAGTCTATACAATGTTCTGTGAACAAAGTTCTACAGAACTAACAAGAATAATGAGACAGACAATCTGTCCAACCAGCAAGCGAGTCTCCAGCAGACTGACTACTTTACGAGAGGTGAGGACACCCCCCCCTCGATCACGTGATAGCTACGTGGACAACTGCAGCTCAGAAGCCGGCAGTATAACGAGCGACAAGCGATAATTACAGTAGTTTGACAATCAAGCCTAACTGAGCACATTTTATATACATCCTAACAACATAAGCTAAATAACAATATAACAGTCAAATAATAATATAAAGTCATACATTTACGATTTAGCTATTATCGCAAATATAAGCAATATAAAATTAAATGAAAAGGTAATATACATTATATATACATAATAATCATTGTAACCCATTCAGGGGTTGCAACACGGGTTGTGTCTCACTAGACCCTCCAGTAATGTATGGTAGATGACGGGTTGTGTCTCACTAGACCCTCCAGTAATGTATGGTAGATGACGGGTTGTGTCTCAGTAGACCCTCCAGTAATGTATGGTAGATGACGGGTTGTGTCTCAGTAGACCCTCCAGTAATGTATGGTAGATGACGGGTTGTGTCTCACTAGACCCTCCAGTAATGTATGGTAGATGACGGGTTGTGTCTCACTAGACCCTCCAGTAATGTATGGTAGATGACGGGTTGTGTCTCACTAGACCCTCCAGTAATGTATGGTAGATGACGGGTTGTGTCTCACTAGACCCTCCAGTAATGTATGGTAGATGACGGGTTGTGTCTCACTAGACCCTCCAGTAATGTATGGTAGATGACGGGTTGTGTCTCACTAGACCCTCCAGTAATGTATGGTAGATGACGGGTTGTGTCTCACTAGACCCTCCAGTAATGTATGGTAGATGACGGGTTGTGTCTCAGTAGACCCTCCAGTAATGTATGGTAGATGACGGGTTGTGTCTCCCTAGACCCTCCAGTAATGTATGGTAGATGACGGGTTGTGTCTCAGTAGACCCTCCAGTAATGTATGGTAGATGACGGGTTGTGTCTCAGTAGACCCTCCAGTAATGTATGGTAGATGACGGGTTGTGTCTCAGACCCTCCAGTAATGTATGGTAGATGACGGGTTGTGTCTCACTAGACCCTCCAGTAATGTATGGTAGATGACGGGTTGTGTCTCACTAGACCCTCCAGTAATGTATGGTAGATGACGGGTTGTGTCTCACTAGACCCTCCAGTAATGTATGGTAGATGACGGGTTGTGTCTCAGACCCTCCAGTAATGTATGGTAGATGACGGGTTTTGTCTCACTAGACCCTCCAGTAATGTATGGTAGATGACGGGTTGTGTCTCAGTAGACCCTCCAGTAATGTATGGTAGATGACGGGTTGTGTCTCAGTAGACCCTCCAGTAATGTATGGTAGATGACGGGTTGTGTCTCAGTAGACCCTCCAGTAATGTATGGTAGATGACGGGTTGTATCTCAGTAGACCCTCCAGTAATGTATGGTAGATGATGGGTTGTGTCTCAGTAGACCCTCCAGTAATGTATGGTAGATGACGGGTTGTGTCTCACTAGACTCTCCAGTAATGTATGGTAGATGACGGGTTGTGTCTCAGACCCTCCAGTAATGTATGGTAGATGACGGGTTGTGTCTCACTAGACTCTCCAGTAATGTATGGTAGATGACGGGTTGTGTCTCAGACCCTCCAGTAATGTATGGTAGATGACGGGTTGTGTCTCAGACCCTCCAGTAATGTATGGTAGATGACGGGTTGTGTCTCACTAGACTCTCCAGTAATGTATGGTAGATGACGAGTTGTGTCTCAGTAGACCCTCCAGTAATGTATGGTAGATGACGGGTTGTGTCTCACTAGACTCTCCAGTAATGTATGGTAGATGACGAGTTGTGTCTCAGTAGACCCTCCAGTAATGTATGGTAGATGACGGGTTGTGTCTCACTAGACTCTCCAGTAATGTATGGTAGATGACGGGTTGTGTCTCAGACCCTCCAGTAATGTATGGTAGATGACGGGTTGTGTCTCAGACCCTCCAGTAATGTATGGTAGATGACGGGTTGTATCTCAGTAGACCCTCCAGTAATGTATGGTAGATGACGGGTTGTGCCTCAGACCCTCCAGTAATGTATGGTAGATGACGGGTTGTGTCTCAGTAGACCCTCCAGTAATGTATGGTAGATGACGGGTTGTGCCTCAGACCCTCCAGTAATGTATGGTAGATTACGGGTTGTGTCTCAGACCCTCCAGTAATGTATGGTAGATGATGGGTTGTGTCTCAGTAGACCCTCCAGTAATGTATGGTAGATGACGGGTTGTGTCTCAGTAGACCCTCCAGTAATGTATGGTAGATGACGGGTTGTGTCTCAGTAGACCCTCCAGTAATGTATGGTAGATGACGGGTTGTGTCTCCCTAGACCCTCCAGTAATGTATGGTAGATGACGGGTTGTGTCTCAGTAGACCCTCCAGTAATGTATGGTAGATGACGGGTTGTGTCTCAGTAGACCCTCCAGTAATGTATGGTAGATGACGGGTTGTGTCTCAGACCCTCCAGTAATGTATGGTAGATGACGGGTTGTGTCTCACTAGACCCTCCAGTAATGTATGGTAGATGACGGGTTGTGTCTCACTAGACCCTCCAGTAATGTATGGTAGATGACGGGTTGTGTCTCAGACCCTCCAGTAATGTATGGTAGATGACGAGTTGTGTCTCACTAGACCCTCCAGTAATGTATGGTAGATGATGGGTTGTGTCTCAGTAGACCCTCCAGTAATGTATGGTAGATGACGGGTTGTGTCTCAGTAGACCCTCCAGTAATGTATGGTAGATGACGGGTTGTGTCTCAGTAGACCCTCCAGTAATGTATGGTAGATGACGGGTTGTATCTCAGTAGACCCTCCAGTAATGTATGGTAGATGACGGGTTGTGTCTCAGTAGACCCTCCAGTAATGTATGGTAGATGACGGGTTGTGTCTCACTAGACTCTCCAGTAATGTATGGTAGATGACGGGTTGTGTCTCAGACCCTCCAGTAATGTATGGTAGATGACGGGTTGTGTCTCAGACCCTCCAGTAATGTATGGTAGATGACGGGTTGTGTCTCACTAGACTCTCCAGTAATGTATGGTAGATGACGGGTTGTGTCTCAGTAGACCCTCCAGTAATGTATGGTAGATGACGGGTTGTGTCTCACTAGACTCTCCAGTAATGTATGGTAGATGACGGGTTGTGTCTCAGACCCTCCAGTAATGTATGGTAGATTACGGGTTGTGTCTCAGACCCTCCAGTAATGTATGGTAGATGACGGGTTGTGTCTCAGTAGACCCTCCAGTAATGTATGGTAGATGACGGGTTGTGTCTCACTAGACTCTCCAGTAATGTATGGTAGATGACGGGTTGTGTCTCAGACCCTCCAGTAATGTATGGTAGATGACGGGTTGTATCTCAGTAGACCCTCCAGTAATGTATGGTAGATGACGGGTTGTGTCTCAGTAGACCCTCCAGTAATGTATGGTAGATGACGGGTTGTGTCTCAGACCCTCCAGTAATGTGTGGTAGATTACGGGTTGTGTCTCAGACCCTCCAGTAATGTATGGTAGATGACGGGTTGTATCTCAGTAGACCCTCCAGTAATGTATGGTAGATGATGGGTTGTGTCTCAGTAGACCCTCCAGTAATGTATGGTAGATGACGGGTTGTGTCTCACTAGACTCTCCAGTAATGTATGGTAGATGACGGGTTGTGTCTCAGTAGACCCTCCAGTAATGTATGGTAGATGACGGGTTGTGTCTCACTAGACTCTCCAGTAATGTATGGTAGATGACGGGTTGTGTCTCACTAGACTCTCCAGTAATGTATGGTAGATGACGGGTTGTGTCTCAGTAGACCCTCCAGTAATGTATGGTAGATGACGGGTTGTGTCTCAGTAGACCCTCCAGTAATGTATGGTAGATGACGGGTTGTGTCTCAGTAGACCCTCCAGTAATGTATGGTAGATGACGGGTTGTGTCTCAGTAGACCCTCCAGTAATGTATGGTAGATGACGGGTTGTGTCTCAGTAGACCCTCCAGTAATGTATGGTAGATGACGGGTTGTGTCTCAGTAGACCCTCCAGTAATGTATGGTAGATGACGGGTTGTGTCTCAGTAGACCCTCCAGTAATGTATGGTAGATGACGGGTTGTGTCTCAGTAGACCCTCCAGTAATGTATGGTAGATGACGGGTTGTATCTCAGTAGACCCTCCAGTAATGTATGGTAGATGACGGGTTGTGTCTCAGACCCTCCAGTAATGTATGGTAGATGACGGGTTGTGTCTCACTAGACCCTCCAGTAATGTATGGTAGATGACGGGTTGTGTCTCACTAGACCCTCCAGTAATGTATGGTAGATGACGGGTTGTGTCTCAGTAGACCCTCCAGTAATGTATGGTAGATGACGGGTTGTGTCTCAGACCCTCCAGTAATGTATGGTAGATGACGGGTTGTGTCTCAGTAGACCCTCCAGTAATGTATAACGTTGACCCACATATCCAGGTTCACTTGAGTCTTCAAGAAGAGATCTTTCCAGAGACTGAACACATCGAATACTTTTACAGTTGTGTTGAGGTATTGACAAAAGAATTAATGCAGTGCTGGTATCTCCTTCACCTACACCAGACATCCTCACACCGGACTTACCTCAAGACTCTGTCAGGACCAGTGTTGATGTCAGTGTTCACCTGAAACCACTCTTAATATTTCTACTGCACTTCTTCAGCAGTTGTATGAATTTTTTTCTCTAGTT
Source organism: Cherax quadricarinatus (assembly GCF_038502225.1). Lineage (NCBI taxonomy): Eukaryota > Metazoa > Arthropoda > Malacostraca > Decapoda > Parastacidae > Cherax > Cherax quadricarinatus. The sequence goes on from NC_091353.1 coordinate 24,567,771, forward strand.
ACTTTCAAATGCAACTTGAGAAGATCCTGACAACCAAATACTTCTCAGTTCTCACAGATAATCAACCTAACAAGTGACTCGACCATCAGTTCTCTCTTGATTTACAAGTTGTTGGAGCCATGATTGTTGGAGCCATGATTGTTGAAGTCATGATTGTTGAAGTCATGATTGTTGGAGCCTTGATTGTTGAAGTCATGATTGTTGAAGTCATGATTGTTGGAGCCTTGATTGTTGAAGTCATGATTGTTGAAGTCATGATTGTTGAAGTCATGATTGTTGGAGCCTTGATTGTTGAAGTCATGATTGTTGAAATCATGATTGTTGAAGTCATGATTGTTGAAGTCATGATTGTTGAAGTCATGATTGTTAAGTCATGATTGTTGAAGTCATGATTGTTGAAGTCATAATTAAGTCATGATTGTTAGTCATGATTGTTGAAGTCATGATTGTTGATGTCATGATTGTTGAAGTCATGATTGTTGATGTCATGATTGTTAAGTCATGATTGTTGAAGTCATGATTGTTGAAGTCATGATTGTTGAAGTCATGATTGTTGATGTCATGATTGTTGAAGTCATGATTGTTGAGTCATGATTGTTGATGTCATGATTGTTGAAGTCATGATTGTTGAAGTCATGATTGTTGAAGTCATGATTGAAGTCGTGATTGTTGAAGTCATGATTGTTGAAGTCATAATTAAGTCATCACTGTTAAGTCATGAGTGTTGAAGTCATGATTGATGGAGTCATGATTGTTGAAGTCGTGATTGTTGAAGTCATTGTTGAAGTCATGATTGTTGAAGTCGTGATTGTAGGAGTCATGATTGTTGGAGTCATGATTGTTAAAGTCATAATTGTTAAGTCATGATTATTGAAGTAATGATTAAGTCATGATTGTTGAAGTCATGATTGTTGAAGTCATGATTGTTGAAGTCATGATTGTTGAAGTCATGATTGGTAAGTCATGATTGTTGAAGTCATGAAGTCATGATTAAGTCATGATTGTGAAGTCATGATTGTTGAAGTCATGATTGTTGAAGTCATGATTGATGTTGAAGTCATGATTGTAAGTCATTGTTGAAGTCATGATTGTTGAAGTCATGATTGTTGAAGTCATGATTGTTGAAGTCATGATTGGTAAGTCATGATTGTTGAAGTCATGATTGTTGAAGTCATGATTGGTAAGTCATGATTGTTGAAGTCATGATTGTTGAAGTCATGATTGTTGAAGTCATGATTGATGTCTTGATTGTTGAAGTCATGATTGTTGAAGTCATGAGTGTTGAAGTCATGATTGATGTCATGATTGTTGAAGTCATGATTGTTGAAGCCATGATTGTTGATGTCATGATTGTTGATGTCATGATTGTTGAAGTCATGATTGTTGAAGTCATGATTGTTGAAGTCATGATTGTTGAAGTCATGATTGTTGAAGTCATGATTGTTAAGTCATGATTGTTGAAGTCATGATTGTTGAAGTCATGATTGTTGAAGTCATGATTGTTAAGTCATGATTGTTGAAGTCATGATTGTTGAAGTCATTGTTAAGTCATGATTGTTGAAGTCATGATTGTTGAAGTCATTGTTAAGTCATGATTGTAAAGTTATGATTGTTGAAGTCATGATTGTTAAGTCATGATTGTTGAAGCCATGATTGTTGAAGTCATTGTTGAAGTCATGATTGTTAAGTCATTGTTGAAGTCATGATTGTTGAAGTCATGATTGTTAAGTCATGGTTGTTGAAGTCATGATTGTTAAAGTCATGATTGTTAAGTCATGATTGTTGAGGTCATAATTAAGTCATGATTGTTGAAGTCATGATTGTTGGAGTCATGATTGTTGATTTGATGATTGTTGAAGTCATGATTAAGTCATGATTATTGAAGTCATGATTAAGTCATGATTGTTGAAGTCATGATTGTTGGAGTCATGATTGTTGATGTGATGATTGTTGAAGTCATGATTAAGTCATGATTAAGTCATGATTGTTGAAGTCATGATTGTTAAGTCATGATTGTTAAGTCATGATTATTGAAGTCATGATTGTTGAAATCATGATTAAGCCATGATTGTTGAAGTCATGATTGTTGAAGTCATGATTGTTGAAGTCATTGTTGAAACACACACACAAATAACCCGCACATAAAAGACAGAAGCTTACGACGACGTTTCGGTCCGACTTGGACCATTGACAAAGTCAGTGTGACTTTGTCAATGGTCCAAGTCGGACCGAAACGTCGTCGTAAGCTTCTGTCTTTTATGTGCGGGTTATTTGTGTATCGTTCCAGTCACGGTATTGTGCCTTTTTGTTATTTATGATTGTTGAAGTCATGATTGTTGAAGTCATGATTAAGTCATGATTGTTGAAGTCATGATTATTGAAGTCATGATTGTTAAGTCATCACTGTTAAGTCATGATTGTTGAAGTCATAATTGTTGATGTCATGATTGTTGAAGTCATGATTGTTGGAGTCATGATTGTTGGCATCATGATTGTTGGAGTCCTGATTGTTAGTCATAATTGTTAAGTCATGATTGTTGAAGTCATGATCATGATTGTTGGAGTCCTGATTGTTAGTCATAATTGTTAAGTCATGATTGTTGAAGTCATGATTGTTGAAGCCATGATTGTTGCAGTCATGATTGTTAAGTCATGATTGTTAAGTCATGATTGTTGAAGTCATGATTGTTAAGTCATGATTGTTGAAGTCATGATTGTTGAAGTCATGATTGTTAAGTCATGATTGTTGAAGTCATGATTGTTGAAGTCATGATTGTTAAGTCATGATTGTTGAAGTAATGATTGTTGAAGTCATGATTGTTGAAGTCATGATTGTTGAAATGCTTGTCAAGAGGCAGGTAAGTTCCCCAGTCTTCTAATATGTTTTGTAGAGGTGTTTACCTGGAGAGAGCTTCGGGGGTTAACGCCCCCGCATCTCGGTCTGAGACCAGGCCTCACGGTGGATCAGGGTCTGATCAACCAGGCTGTTACTACTGGCCGCACGCAAGCTGACGTGCGAACCATAGCCCGGTGGGTGAGGTACTGACTTTAGGTGCCTGTCCAGTGCCTTCTTGAAGACAGTCAGGGGTCAATTGATAATCCCCTTTATGTATGTTGGGAAGGAGTTGAACAGTCTTGGGCCCCAGACACTTATTGTGTTTTGTCTCAGTGTACTCGTGGTGTCCCTGCTTTTCATCAGGGGAATGTTGCATCTCCTGCCGAGTCTTTTGCTTTCATAGGAAGTAATTTTCGTGCGCAGGTTTGGTACCAATCCCTGCAGGACCTTCCAAGTGTATATTATCATGTATCTCTCTCGCCTGCGTTCCCGGGAATACAGATGAAGGACCTCCAACCGTTCCCAGTAGTTTAGGTGCCTTATCTTACTTATGCGTGTGCCGTGAAAGTTCTTTGTACACTCTCCAGGTCTGCAGTGTGAGCAAACCTCACACCTCTACAACATTATTATCCTCCAAGATTTAAGTAAAGATCCTGGACTTCACTTTACGAAACAGACAAAGCAAATGTGATAGTAATTATGGACAAGGTAGATTATAGTGGAAATATAAACAAGATATTAGACGGGGCAACTTATGTCTCTCTTAAGCCCTTGTAGGTTTGAGGTTCACATTAGTAAACAACATTTGTTAATTAATTACTTTTCTTATTGTACATGAGGTGTTCAGTAGCTAGATTGCCAGGGCACTCAGCTCACACGCTAAAGTCCGGGGGTCGATCCGCGGTGATGGTAGAAACATTAGGACGTCTGTCCTTAAGACATCTGCTGTCACTGTTCACCTAATAGTAAGTAGGTACCTGGGTGTTAGTAGACTGGTGTGGGTCGCATCCTGGGTGTTAGTAGACTGGTGTGGGTCGCATCCTGGGTGTTAGTAGACTGGTGTGGGACGCATCCTGGGTGTTAGTAGACTGGTGTGGGTCGCATCCTGGGTGTTAGTAGACTGGTGTGGGTAGCATCCTGGGTGTTAGTAGACTGGTGTGGGTCGCATCCTGGGTGTTAGTAGACTGGTGTGGGTCGCATCCTGGGTGTTAGTGGACTGGTGTGGGTCGCATCCTGGGTGTTAGTAGACTGGTGTGGGTCGCATCCTGGGTGTTAGTAGATTGGTGTGGGTCGCATCCTGGGTGTTAGTAGACTGGTGTGGGTCGCATCCTGGGTGTTAGTAGACTGGTGTGGGTAGCATCCTGGGTGTTAGTAGATTGGTGTGGGTCGCATCCTGGGTGTTAGTAGATTGGTGTGGGTCGCATCCTGGGTGTTAGTAGATTGGTGTGGGTCGCATCCTGGGTGTTAGTAGATTGGTGTGGGTCGCATCCTGGGTGTTAGTGGACTGGTGTGGGTCGCATCCTGGGTGTTAGTGGACTGGTGTGGGTCGCATCCTGGGTGTTAGTGGACTGGTGTGGGTCGCATCCTGGGTGTTAGTGGACTGGTGTGGGTGGCATCCTGGGTGTTAGTGGACTGGTGTGGGTGGCATCCTGGGTGTTAGTGGACTGGTGTGGGTGGCATCCTGGGTGTTAGTGGATTGGTGTGGGTCGCATCCTGGGTGTTAGTGGACTGGTGTGGGTCGCATCCTGGTGTGGGTCGCATCCTGGGTGTTAGTGGACTGGTGTGGGTGGCATCCTGGGTGTTAGTGGACTGGTGTGGGTCACATCCTGGGTGTTAGTGGGCTGGTGTGGGTGGCATCCTGGGTGTTAGTGGACTGGTGTGGGTCGCATCCTGGGTGTTAGTGGACTGGTGTGGGTCGCATCCTGGGTGTTAGTGGACTGGTGTGGGTCGCATCCTGGGTGTTAGTGGACTGGTGTGGGTGGCATCCTGGGTGTTAGTGGACTGGTGTGGGTCGCATCCTGGGTGTTAGTGGACTGGTGTGGGTCGCATCCTGGGTGTTAGTGGACTGGTGTGGGTGGCATCCTGGGTGTTAGTGGACTGGTGTGGGTCGCATCCTGGGTGTTAGTGGACTGGTGTGGGTCGCATCCTGGGTGTTAGTGGACTGGTGTGGGTGGCATCCTGGGTGTTAGTGGACTGGTGTGGGTCGCATCCTGGGTGTTAGTGGACTGGTGTGGGTCGCATCCTGGGTGTTAGTGGACTGGTGTGGGTGGCATCCTGGGTGTTAGTGGACTGGTGTGGGTCGCATCCTGGGTGTTAGTGGACTGGTGTGGGTCGCATCCTGGGTGTTAGTGGACTGGTGTGGGTGGACTGGTGTGGGTGGCATCCTGGGTGTTAGTGGACTGGTGTGGGTCGCATCCTGGGTGTTAGTGGACTGGTGTGGGTCGCATCCTGGGTGTTAGTGGACTGGTGTGGGTCGCATCCTGGGTGTTAGTGGACTGGTGTGGGTCGCATCCTGGGACAAAACTGACCTAATTTGTCTTTCTATATAGTAGTATGTCACTGATGTCAACTATGTCTGTATACCTTGTACATGTACTTGTATACCTTGTACATGTACTTGTAGTAAATATTATTATTAATATTATCATCATCATCATCATTATGACAGTGTCGTGTACCCTCAGCTTTACATCGTACCCCGTCAAGAGGGTACTAGTACCCACCCCCCAGCGTAAGAACCATAGGTGACACGCAATCTTAATGACACTAGAGTGACCAGCAGAACCTTCATCCCAACAACCTGGTTACTGGTTCAAGCACTTGGATCACCTCCCCTGGTTGAAGCACTTGGATCACCTCCCCTGGTTGAAGCACTTGGATCACCTCCCCTGGTTGAAGCACTTGGATCACCTCCCCTGGTTGAAGCACTTGGATCACCTCCCCTGGTTGAAGCACTTGGATCACCTCCCCTGGTTGAAGCACTTGGATCACCTCCCCTGGTTGAAGCACTTGGATCACCTCCCCTGGTTGAAGCACTTGGATCACCTCCCCTGGTTGAAGCACTTGGATCACCTCCCCTGGTTGAAGCACTTGGATCACCTCCCCTGGTTGAAGCACTTGGATCACCTCCCCTGGTTGAAGCACTTGGATTACCTCCCCTGGTTGAAGCACTTGGATCACCTCCCCTGGTTGAAGCACTTGGATCACCTCCCCTGGTTGAAGCACTTGGATCACCTCCCCTGGTTGAAGCACTTGGATCACCTCCCCTGGTTGAAGCACTTGGATCACCTCCCCTGGTTGAAGCACTTGGATCACCTCCCCTGGTTGAAGCACTTGGATCACCTCCCCTGGTTGAAGCACTTGGATCACCTCCCCTGGTTGAAGCACTTGGATCACCTCCCCTGGTTGAAGCACTTGGATCACCTCCCCTGGTTGAAGCACTTGGATCACCTCCCCTGGTTGAAGCACTTGGATCACCTCCCCTGGTTGAAGCACTTGGATCACCCACTTGGATCACCGGTTGAAGCACTTGGATCACCTCCCCTGGTTGAAGCACTTGGATCACCTCCCCTGGTTGAAGCACTTGGATTACCTCCCCTGGTTGAAGCACTTGGATCACCTCCCCTGGTTGAAGCACTTGGATCACCTCCCCTGGTTGAAGCACTTGGATCACCTCCCCTGGTTGAAGCACTTGGATTACCTCCCCTGGTTGAAGCACTTGGATCAGCACTCACCCACTTGGATGGTTGAAGCACTTGGATCACCTCCCCTGGTTGAAGCACTTGGATCACCTCCCCTGGTTGAAGCACTTGGATCACCTCCCCTGGTTGAAGCACTTGGATCACCTCCCCTGGTTGAAGCACTTGGCACCTCCCCTGGTTGAAGCACTTGGATCACCTCCCCTGGTTGAAGCACTTGGATCACCTCCCCTGGTTGAAGCACTTGGATCACCTCCCCTGGTTGAAGCACTTGGATCACCTCCCCTGGTTGAAGCACTTGGATCACCTCCCCTGGTTGAAGCACTTGGATCACTTCCCCTGGTTGAAGCAATTGGATCACCTCCCCTGGTTGAAGCACTTGGATCACCTCCCCTGGTTGAAGCACTTGGACTTGGATGACCTCCCCTGGTTGAAGCACTTGGATCACCTCCCCTGGTTGAAGCACTTGGATCACCTCCCCTGGTTGAAGCACTTGGATCACCTCCCCTGGTTGAAGCACTTGGATCACCTCCCCTGGTTGAAGCACTTGGATCACCTCCCCTGGTTGAAGCACTTGGATCACCTCCCCTGGTTGAAGCACTTGGATCACCTCCCCTGGTTGAAGCACCACCGCCCCTGGTTGAAGCACTTGGATCACCTCCCCTGGTTGAAGCACTTGGATCACCTCCCCTGGTTGAAGCACTTGGATCACCTCCCCTGGTTGAAGCACTTGGATCACCTCCCCTGGTTGAAGCACTTGGATCACCTCCCCTGGTTGAAGCACTTGGATCACCTCCCCTGGTTGAAGCACTTGGATCACCTCCCCTGGTTGAAGCACTTGGATCACCTCCCCTGGTTGAAGCACTTGGATCACCTCCCCTGGTTGAAGCACTTGGATCACCTCCCCTGGTTGAAGCACTTGGATCACCTCCCCTGGTTGAAGCACTTGGATCACCTCCCCTGGTTGAAGCACTTGGATCACCTCCCCTGGTTGAAGCACTTGGATCACCTCCCCTGGTTGAAGCACTTGGATCACCTCCCCTGGTTGAAGCACTTGGATCACCTCCCCTGGTTGAAGCACTTGGATCACCTCCCCTGGTTGAAGCACTTGGATCACCTCCCCTGGTTGAAGCACTTGGATCACCTCCCCTGGTTGAAGCACTTGGATCACCTCCCCTGGTTGAAGCACTTGGATCACCTCCCCTGGTTGAAGCACTTGGATCACCTCCCCCGGTTGAAGCACTTGGATCACCTCCCCTGGTTGAAGCACTTGGATCACCTCCCCACTTGGATCACCTCCCCTGGTTGAAGCACTTGGATCACCTCCCCTGGTTGAAGCACTTGGATCACCTCCCCTGGTTGAAGCACTTGGATCACCTCCCCTGGTTGAAGCACTTGGATCACCTCCCCTGGTTGAAGCAGTTGGATCACCTCCCCCCTGGTTGAAGCACTTGGATCACCTCCCCTGGTTGAAGCACTTGGATCACCTCCCCTGGTTGAAGCACTTGGATCAACTCCCCTGGTTGAAGCACTTGGATCACCTCCCCTGGTTGAAGCACTTGGATCACCTCCCCTGGTTGAAGCACTTGGATCACCTCCCCTGGTTGAAGCACTTGGATCACCTCCCCTGGTTGAAGCACTTGGATCACCTCCCCTGGTTGAAGCACTTGTATCACCTCACCTGGTTGACGGACTTGGGTTGAAGCACTTGGATCACCTCCCCTGGTTGAAGCACTTGGATCACCTCCCCTGGTTGAAGCACTTGGATCACCTCCCCTGGTTGAAGCACTTGGATCACCTCCCCTGGTTGAAGCACTGGGATCCCCTGGTTGAAGCACTTGGATCACCTCCCCTGGTTGAAGCACTTGGATCACCTCCCCTGGTTGAAGCACTTGGATCACCTCCCCTGGTTGAAGCACTTGGATCACCTCCCCTGGTTGAAGCACTTGGATCACCTCCCCTGGTTGAAGCACTTGGATCACCTCCCCTGGTTGAAGCACTTGGATCACCTCCCCTGGTTGAAGCACTTGGATCACCTCCCCTGGTTGAAGCACTTGGATCACCTCCCCTGGTTGAAGCACTTGGATCACCTCCCCTGGTTGAAGCACTTGGATCACCTCCCCTGGTTGAAGCACTTGGATCACCTCCCCTGGTTGAAGCTCTCCTGGTTGAAGCACTTGGATGACCTCCCCTGGTTGAAGCACTTGGATCACCTCCCCTGGTTGAAGCACTTGGATCACCTCCCCTGGTTGAAGCACTTGGATCACCTCCCCTGGTTGAAGCACTTGGATCACCTCCCCTGGTTGAAGCACTTGGATCACCTCCCCTGGTTGAAGCACTTGGATCACCTCCCCTGGTTGAAGCACTTGGATCACCTCCCCTGGTTGAAGCACTTGGATCACCTCCCCTGGTTGAAGCACTTGGATCACCTCCCCTGGTTGAAGCACTTGGATCACCTCCCCTGGTTGAAGCACTTGGATCACCTCCCCTGGTTGAAGCACTTGGATCACCTCCCCTGGTTGAAGCAGTTGGATCACCTCCCCTGGTTGAAGCACTTGGATCACCTCCCCTGGTTGAAGCACTTGGATCACCTCCCCTGGTTGAAGCACTTGGATCACCTCCCCTGGTTGAAGCACTTGGATCACCTCCCCTGGTTGAAGCACTTGGATCACCTCCCCTGGTTGAAGCACTTGGATCACCTCCCCTGGTTGAAGCACTTGGATCACCTCCCCTGGTTGAAGCACTTGGATCACCTCCCCTGGTTGAAGCACTTGGATCACCTCCCCTGGTTGAAGCACTTGGATCACCTCCCCTGGTTGAAGCACTTGGATCACCTCCCCTGGTTGAAGCACTTGGATCACCTCCCCTGGTTGAAGCACTTGGATCACCTCCCCTGGTTGAAGCACTTGGATCACCTCCCCTGGTTGAAGCACTTGGATCACCTCCCCTGGTTGAAGCACTTGGATCACCTCCCCTGGTTGAAGCACTTGGATCACCTCCCCTGGTTGAAGCACTTGGATCACCTCCCCTGGTTGAAGCACTTGGATCACCTCCCCTGGTTGAAGCACTTGGATCACCTCCCCTGGTTGAAGCACTTGGATCACCTCCCCTGGTTGAAGCACTTGGATCACCTCCCCTGGTTGAAGCACTTGGATCACCTCCCCTGGTTGAAGCACTTGGATCACCTCCCCTGGTTGAAGCACTTGGATAACCTCCACTGGTTGTAGCACTTGGCACTTGGATCACCTCCCCCGGTTGAAGCACTTGGATCACCTCCCCTGGTTGAAGCACTTGGATCACCTCCCCTGGTTGAAGCACTTGGATCACCTCCCCTGGTTGAAGCACTTGGATCACCTCCCCTGGTTGAAGCACTTGGATCACCTCCCCTGGTTGAAGCACTTGGATCACCTCCCCTGGTTGAAGCACTTGGATCACCTCCCCTGGTTGAAGCACTTGGATCACCTCCCCTGGTTGAAGCACTTGGATCACCTCCCCTGGTTGAAGCACTTGGATCACCTCCCCTGGTTGAAGCACTTGGATCACCTCCCCTGGTTGAAGCACTTGGATCACCTCCCCTGGTTGAAGCACTTGGATCACCTCCCCTGGTTGAAGCACTTGGATCACCTCCCCTGGTTGAAGCACTTGGATCACCTCCCCTGGTTGAAGCACTTGGATCACCTCCCCTGGTTGAAGCACTTGGATCACCTCCCCTGGTTGAAGCACTTGGATCACCTCCCCTGGTTGAAGCACTTGGATCACCTCCCCTGGTTGAAGCACTTGGATCACCTCCCCTGGTTGAAGCACTTGGATCACCTCCCCTGGTTGAAGCACTTGGATCACCTCCCCTGGTTGAAGCACTTGGATCACCTCCCCTGGTTGAAGCACTTGGATCACCTCCCCTGGTTGAAGCACTTGGATCACCTCCCCTGGTTGAAGCACTTGGATCACCTCCCCTGGTTGAAGCACTTGGATCACCTCACCTCCCCTGGTTGAAGCAGCTTGGATCACCTCCCCTGGTTGAAGCACTTGGATCACCTCCCCTGGTTGAAGCACTTGGATCACCTCCCCTGGTTGAAGCACTTGGATCACCTCCCCTGGTTGAAGCACTTGGATCACCTCCCCTGGTTGAAGCACTTGGATCACCTCCCCTGGTTGAAGCACTTGGATCACATCCCCTGGTTGAAGCACACCTCCCCTGGTTGAAGCACTTGGATCACCTCCCCTGGTTGAAGCAGCACTTGGCACACCTCCCCTGGTTGAAGCACTTGGATCACCTCCCCTGGTTGAAGCACTTGGATCACCTCCCCTGGTTGAAGCACTTGGATCACCTCCCCTGGTTGAAGCACTTGGATCACCTCCCCTGGTTGAAGCACTTGGATCACCTCCCCTGGTTGAAGCACTTGGATCACCTCCCCTGGTTGAAGCACTTGGATCACCTCCCCTGGTTGAAGCACTTGGATCACCTCCCCTGGTTGAAGCACTTGGATCACCTCCCCTGGTTGAAGCACTTGGATCACCTCCCCTGGTTGAAGCACTTGGATCACCTCCCCTGGTTGAAGCACTTGGATCACCTCCCCTGGTTGAAGCACTTGGATCACCTCCCCTGGTTGAAGCACTTGGATCACTTGGATCACCTCCCCTGGTTGAAGCTGGTTGAAGCACTTGGATCACCTCCCCTGGTTGAAGCACTTGGATCACCTCCCCTGGTTGAAGCACTTGGATCACCTCCCCCGGTTGAAGCACTTGGATCACCTCCCCAGGTTGGATCACCTCCCCTGGTTGAACTTGGCACTTGGATCACCTCCCCTGGTTGAAGCACTTGGATCACCTCCCCTGGTTGAAGCACTTGGATCACCTCCCCTGGTTGAAGCACTTGGATCACCTCCCCTGGTTGAAGCACTTGGATCACCTCCCCTGGTTGAAGCACTTGGATCACCTCCCCTGGTTGAAGCACTTGGATCACCTCCCCTGGTTGAAGCACTTGGATCACCTCCCCTGGTTGAAGCACTTGGATCACCTCCCCTGGTTGAAGCACTTGGATCACCTCCCCTGGTTGAAGCACTTGGATCACCTCCCCTGGTTGAAGCACTTGGATCACCTCCCCTGGTTGAAGCACTTGGATCACCTCCCCTGGTTGAAGCACTTGGATCACCTCCCCTGGTTGAAGCACTTGGATCACCTCCCCTGGTTGAAGCACTTGGATCACCTCCCCTGGTTGAAGCACTTGGATCACCTCCCCTGGTTGAAGCACTTGGATCACCTCCCCTGGTTGAAGCACTTGGATCACCTCCCCTGGTTGAAGCACTTGGATCACCTCCCCTGGTTGAAGCACTTGGATCACCTCCCCTGGTTGAAGCACTTGGATCACCTCCCCTGGTTGAAGCACTTGGATCACCTCCCCTGGTTGAAGCACTTGGATCACCTCCCCTGGTTGAAGCACTTGGATCACCTCCCCTGGTTGAAGCACTTGGATCACCTCCCCTGGTTGAAGCACTTGGATCACCTCCCCTGGTTGAAGCACTTGGATCACCTCCCCTGGTTGAAGCACTTGGATCACCTCCCCTGGTTGAAGCACTTGGATCACCTCCCCTGGTTGAAGCACTTGGATCACCTCCCCTGGTTGAAGCACTTGGATCACCTCCCCTGGTTGAAGCACTTGGATCACCTCCCCTGGTTGAAGCACTTGGATCACCTCCCCTGGTTGAAGCACTTGGATCACCTCCCCTGGTTGAAGCACTTGGATCACCTCCCCTGGTTGAAGCACTTGGATCACCTCCCCTGGTTGAAGCAGTTGGATCACCTCCCCTGGTTGAAGCAGTTGGATCACCTCCCCTGGTTGAAGCACTTGGATCACCTCCCCTGGTTGAAGCACTTGGATCACCTCCCCTGGTTGAAGCACTTGGATCACCTCCCCTGGTTGAAGCACTTGGATCACCTCCCCTGGTTGAAGCACTTGGATCACCTCCCCTGGTTGAAGCTGGTTGAACTTGCATCACCTCCCCTGGTTGAAGCACTTGGATCACCTCCCCTGGTTGAAGCACTTGGATCACCTCCCCTGGTTGAAGCAGTTGGATCACCTCCCCTGGTTGAAGCACTTGGATCACCTCCCCTGGTTGAAGCAGTTGGATCACCTCCCCTGGTTGAAGCACTTGGATCACCTCCCCTGGTTGAAGCAGTTGGATCACCTCCCCTGGTTGAAGCACTTGGATCACCTCCCCTGGTTGAAGCAGTTGGATCACCTCCCCTGGTTGAAGCACTTGGATCACCTCCCCTGGTTGAAGCAGTTGGATCACCTCCCCTGGTTGAAGCACTTGGATCACCTCCCCTGGTTGAAGCAGTTGGATCACCTCCCCTGGTTGAAGCACTTGGATCACCTCCCCTGGTTGAAGCAGTTGGATCACCTCCCCTGGTTGAAGCACTTGGATCACCTCCCCTGGTTGAAGCAGTTGTATAACCTCCCCTGGTTGAAGCAGCAGTTGGATCACCTCCCCTGGTTGAAGCACTTGGATCACCTCCCCTGGTTGAAGCAGTTGGATCACCTCCCCTGGTTGAAGCACTTGGATCACCTCCCCTGGTTGAAGCAGTTGGATCACCTCCCCTGGTTGAAGCACTTGGATCACCTCCCCTGGTTGAAGCAGTTGGATCACCTCCCCTGGTTGAAGCACTTGGATCACCTCCCCTGGTTGAAGCAGTTGGATCACCTCCCCTGGTTGAAGCACTTGGATCACCTCCCCTGGTTGAAGCAGTTGGATCACCTCCCCTGGTTGAAGCACTTGGATCACCTCCCCTGGTTGAAGCACTTGGATCACCTCCCCTGGTTGAAGCACTTGGATCACCTCCCCTGGTTGAAGCACTTGGATCACCTCCCCTGGTTGAAGCACTTGGATCACCTCCCCTGGTTGAAGCACTTGGATCACCTCCCCTGGTTGAAGCACTTGGATCACCTCCCCTGGTTGAAGCACTTGGATCACCTCCCCTGGTTGAAGCAGTTGGATCACCTCCCCTGGTTGAAGCAGTTGGATCACCTCCCCTGGTTGAAGCACTTGGATCACCTCCCCTGGTTGAAGCAGTTGGATCACCTCCCCTGGTTGAAGCACTTGGATCACCTCCCCTGGTTGAAGCAGTTGGATCACCTCCCCTGGTTGAAGCAGTTGGATCACCTCCCCTGGTTGAAGCACTTGGATCACCTCCCCTGGTTGAAGCACTTGGATCACCTCCCCTGGTTGAAGCACTTGGATCACCTCCCCTGGTTGAAGCAGTTGGATCACCTCCCCTGGTTGAAGCAGTTGGATCACCTCACCTGGTTGAAGCACTTGGATCACCTCCCCTGGTTGAAGCAGTTGGATCACCTCCCCCTCCCCCCCCTCTTATGGATATCAACAAAATGTTGAGAATTAAAAATCACATTTAAACAGTTTAAATACAATGTTAATGAACTATGGCGATATTAACATTGCTTCAGTGATGTTAACATTGCTACAGTAATGTTAATATTGTTTCAGTGATGTTAACATTGCTTCATTGATGTTAACATTGCTACAGTGATGTTAACATTGCTAGAATGATGTTAACATTACTTCAGTTATGTTAACATTGCTAAAGGAATGCTAACGTTGCTACAGTGGTGTTAATATTGCTTCAGTGATGTTAACATTGCTAGAGTGATGTTAACATTACTTCAGTTATGTTAACATTGCTAAAGGAATGCTAACGTTGCTACAGTGGTGTTAATATTGCTTCAGTGATGTTAACATTGCTTCAGTGATGTTAACATTGCTACAGAGATGTTAACATAGCTTCGCTGATGTTAACATTGTTTCAGTGATATTAACATTGCTTCACTGATGTTATCGTTACTTCATTGATATTAACATTGCTTCAGTGATGTTAATTAATCTGATGGATTACCTGAGAACTGAAATGTCAAAGGGGGACCTCATAGGTATGGTAACCTTAGACCTGCAAAAGACCTTCGATACTGTCAACCACAATATATTATGTAAGAAACTTCAAGCTATCGGCATAGGTTCTGTAGACTAGTTTAAGTCCTACCTTAGCAACAGGAGACAAATTGTCAAAATCAACAAAACGAAATCAGAACTCCTGCGGATAGCATGTGGAGTTCCCCAAGGTAGTATTCTGGGTCCCTTATTATTCTTATGTTATGTCAATGATATGCCTATCAGTGTCCAGTGCAAACTCCTACTGTATGTAGATGACAGTGCTCTGTTAGTGTCAGGTAAAGACCCACAAGATATAGCTAATGTATTAACACTAGAACTAGAGTCCTGCAGCAAATGGTTAGTAGACAACAAACTATCATTACACCTCGGGAAAACTGAAGCCATTCTCTTTGGCACGAAACATAAACTGAGAAGGGTAAATAATTTTAATGTTCAGTGTAATGGGGAGCCCATCACTTTGATTTCCTCAGTAAAATATTTGGGAATCCCCTTTGACCCATGCATGTCAGGAAAATTGATAGGGAACAGTGTAGTAAAGAAAGCGAATGCCAGGCTGAAGTTCCTGTATAGACAAGCACAGTGTCTACCTACTGAGGCTCGCAGGACACTATGTCTAGCCCTTATACAATGCCATATGGATTACGCTTGCTCTTCTTGGTACTCTGCCTTGACAAAAAAACTGAAAGATAGACTGCAAATCACCCAGAACAAAATCGTAAGATTCATCCTGGGGCTGGGACCAAGAGAACATGTAGGCCAGGATGAATTACAGCAGTTGGATATGCTGAATGTTGAAGACAGAGTAAAACTGAAGCTAAATTATGTTTATAAAATTGCTCACGAACAGTGTCCAGAATATCTTGCTGTCAATTTTGTCAAGTTTGGGAACCACAACAATCATAGTACCAGGGGGAGAGAGCACAACAATCATAGTACTAGGGGGAGAGAGCACAACAATCATAGCACTAGGGGGAGAGAGCACAACAATCATAGTACTAGGGGGAGAGAACACAACAATCATAGCACTAGGGGGAGAGAGCACAACAATCATAGTACTAGGGGGAGAGAACACAACAATCATAGTACTAGGGGGAGAGAGCACAACAATCATAGCACTAGGGGGAGAGAGCACAACAATCATAGTACTAGGGGGAGAGAGCACAACAATCATAGTACTAGGGGGAGAGAACACAACAATCATAGTACTAGGGGGAGAGAGCACAACAATCATAGTACTAGGGGGAGAGAGCACAACAATCATAGCACTAGGGGGAGAGAGCACAACAATCATAGTACTAGGGGGAGAGAGCACAACAATCATAGTACTAGGGGGAGAGAACACAACAATCATAGTACTAGGGGGAGAGAGCACAACAATCATAGCACTAGGGGGAGAGAGCACAACAATCATAGCACTAGGGGGAGAGAGCACAACAATCATAGCACTAGGGGGAGAGAGCACAACAATCATAGCACTAGGGGGAGAGAGCACAACAATCATAGTACTAGGGGGAGAGAACACAACAATCATAGTACTAGGGGGAGAGAGCACAACAATCATAGTATCAGGGGGAGAGAGCACAACAATCATAGTACTAGGGGGAGAGAGCACAACAATCATAGTACTAGGGGGAGAGAGCACAACAATCATAGTACTAGGGGGAGAGAACACAACAATCATAGTATCAGGGGGAGAGAGCACAACAATCATAGTACTAGGGGGAGAGAGCACAACAATCATAGTACTAGGGGGAGAGAGCACAACAATCATAGTACTAGGGGGAGAGAACACAACAATCATAGTACTAGGGGGAGAGAGCACAACAATCATAGTACTAGGGGGAGAGAGCACAACAATCATAGTACTAGGGGGAGAGAACACAACAATCATAGTACTAGGGGGAGAGAGCACAACAATCATAGTACTAGGGGGAGAGAGCACAACAATCATAGTACTAGGGGGAGAGAGCACAACAATCATAGTACTAGGGGGAGAGAACACAACAATCATAGTACTAGGGGGAGAGAGCACAACAATCATAGTACTAGGGGGAGAGAGCACAACAATCATAGTACTAGGGGGAGAGAACACAACAATCATAGTACTAGGGGGAGAGAGCACAACAATCATAGTACTAGGGGAGAGAACACAACAATCATAGTACTAGGGGGAGAGAGCACAACAATCATAGTACTAGGGGGAGAGAGCACAACAATCATAGTACTAGGGGGAGAGAGCACAACTTTGTAGTAGCCACAGTCAGTGGCCAGGCTTCAAACACCTTTTATTGTACAGCAATAAAGGAATGGAACAGACTACCCGCACATGTCAAAGCCAGTCATAGCATGAACCAGTTCAAGAAGAATATTATTATCAAAGAAAGAGCTAAACTGACAAGGGTCAGGCAGAACTGAAGTTCAAGAAGAATATTATTATCAAAGAAAGCGCTAAACTGACAAGGGTCAGGCAGAACTGTAGTTCAAGAAGAATATTATTATCAAAGAAAGCGCTAAACTGACAAGGGTCACACAGAACTGTAGTTCAAGAAGAATATTATTATCAAAGAAAGCGCTAAACTCACAAGGGTCACACAGAACTGTAGTTCAAGAAGAATATTATTATCAAAGAAAGCGCTAAACTCACAAGGGTCAGGCAGAACTGTAGTTCAAGAAGAATATTATTATCAAAGAAAGCGCTAAACTCACAAGGGTCAGGCAGAACTGTAGTTCAAGAAGAATATTATTATCAAAGAAAGCGCTAAACTGACAAGGGTCAGGCAGAACTGTAGTTCAAGAAGAATATTATTATCAAAGAAAGCGCTAAACTAGCAAGGGTCACACAGAACTGTAGTTCAAGAAGAATATTATTATCAAAGAAAGCGCTAAACTCACAAGGGTCACACAGAACTGTAGTTCAAGAAGAATATTATTATCAAAGAAAGCGCTAAACTCACAAGGGTCACACAGAACTGTAGTTCAAGAAGAATATTATTATCAAAGAAAGCGCTAAACTCACAAGGGTCACACAGAACTGATGAATGTAGCGACAGAAAGGAAGGAGAATGATCTTTTATTTATTTTTTACCTAACACACTTGTAATTTTACCTTATTCCTAGTAATGACCCTCGTATTGTAAATAGTCTTAATGACCCTCGTATTGTAAATAGTCTTAATGACCCTCGTATTGTAAATAGTCTTAATGACCCTCGTATTGTAAATAGTCTTAATGACCCTCGTATTGTAAATAGTCTTAATGACCCTCGTATTGTAAATAGTCTTAATGACCCTCGTATTGTAAATAGTCTTAATGACCCTCGTATTGTAAATAGTCTTAATGACCCTCGTATTGTAAATAGTCTTAATGACCCTCGTATTGTAAATAGTCTTAATGACCCTCGTATTGTAAATAGTCTTAATGACCCTCGTATTGTAAATAGTCTTAATGACCCTCGTATTGTAAATAGTCTTAATGACCCTCGTATTGTAAATAGTCTTAATGACCCTCGTATTGTAAATAGTCTAATGACCCTCGTATTGTAAATAGTCTTAATGACCCTCGTATTGTAAATAGTCTAATGACCCTCGTATTGTAAATAGTCTTAATGACCCTCGTATTGTAAATAGTCTAATGACCCTCGTATTGTAAATAGTCTAATGACCCTCGTATTGTAAATAGTCTTAATGACCCTCGTATTGTAAATAGTCTAATGACCCTCGTATTGTAAATAGTCTTAATGACCCTCGTATTGTAAATAGTCTAATGACCCTCGTATTGTAAATAGTCTTAATGACCCTCGTATTGTAAATAGTCTTAATGACCCTCGTATTGTAAATAGTCTTAATGACCCTCGTATTGTAAATAGTCTTAATGACCCTCGTATTGTAAATAGTCTTAATGACCCTCGTATTGTAAATAGTCTTAATGACCCTCGTATTGTAAATAGTCTTAATGACCCTCGTATTGTAGTCTTAATGACCCTCGTATTGTAAATAGTCTTAATGACCCTCGTATTGTAAATAGTCTTAATGACCCTCGTATTGTAAATAGTCTTAATGACCCTCGTATTGTAAATAGTCTTAATGACCCTCGTATTGTAAATAGTCTTAATGACCCTCGTATTGTAAATAGTCTTAATGACCCTCGTATTGTAGATAGTCTTAATGACCCTCGTATTGTAGATAGTCTTAATGACCCTCGTGTAGTAGTCTTAATGACCTTCGTGTAGTAGATAGTCTTAATGACCCTCGTGTAGTAGTCTTAATGACCCTCGTGTAGTAGATAGTCTTAATGACCCTCGTGTAGTAGATAGTCTTAATGACCCTCGTGTAGTAGTCTTAATGACCCTCGTGTAGTAGATAGTCTTAATGACCCTCGTTTTGTAGATAGTCTTAATGACCCTCGTGTAGTAGATAGTCTTAATGACCCTCGTATTGTAGATAGTCTTAATGACCCTCGTGTAGTAGTCTTAATGACCCTCGTGTAGTAGATAGTCTTAATGACCCTCGTGTAGTAGATAGTCTTAATGACCCTCGTGTAGTAGTCTTAATGACCCTCGTGTAGTAGATAGTCTTAATGACCCTCGTATTGTAGATAGTCTTAATGACCCTCGTGTAGTAGATAGTCTTAATGACCCTCGTGTAGTAGATAGTCTTAATGACCCTCGTGTAGTAGTCTTAATGACCCTCGTGTAGTAGATAGTCTTAATGACCCTCGTGTAGTAGATAGTCTTAATGACCCTCGTGTAGTTTACCTGGAGTTTACCTGGAGAGAGTTCCGGGGGTCAACGCCCCCGCGGCCCGGTCTGAGACCAGGCCTCCTGGTGGATCAGCGCCTGATCAACCAGGCTGTTGCTGCTGGCTGCACGCAAACCAACGTACGAGCCACAGCCCGGCTGATCAGGAACTGACTTTAGGTGCTTGTCCAGTGCCAGCTTGAAGACTGCCAGGGGTCTGTTGGTAATCCCCCTTATGTGTGCTGGGAGGCAGTTGAACAGTCTCGGGCCCCTGACACTTATTGTATGGTCTCTTAACGTGCTAGTGACACCCCTGCTTTTCATTGGGGGGATGGTGCATCGTCTGCCAAGTCTTTTGCTTTCGTAGTGAGTGATTTTCGTGTGCAAGTTCGGTACTAGTCCCTCTAGGATTTTCCAGGTGTATATAATCATGTATCTCTCCCTCCTGCGTTCCAGGGAATACAGGTTTAGAAACCTCAAGTCTTAATGTCTTAATGACCCTCGTGTAGTAGATAGTCTTAATGACCCTCGTGTAGTAGATAGTCTTAATGACTCTCGTGTAGTAGATAGTCTTAATGACCCTCGTGTAGTAGATAGTCTTAATGACCCTCGTGTAGTAGATAGTCTTAATGACCCTCGTGTAGTAGATAGTCTTAATGACCCTCGTGTAGTAGATAGTCTTAATGACCCTCGTGTAGTAGTCTTAATGACCCTCGTGTAGTAGTCTTAATGACCCTCGTATTGTAGATAGTCTTAATGACCCTCGTGTAGTAGATAGTCTTAATGACTCTCGTGTAGTAGATAGTCTTAATGACCCTCGTATTGTAGATAGTCTTAATGACTCTCGTGTAGTAGATAGTCTTAATGACCCTCGTGTAGTAGATAGTCTTAATGACTCTCGTGTAGTAGATAGTCTTAATGACCCTCGTGTAGTAGATAGTCTTAATGACTCTCGTGTAGTAGATAGTCTTAATGACCCTCGTGTAGTAGTCTTAATGACTCTCGTGTAGTAGATAGTCTTAATGACTCTCGTGTAGTAGATAGTCTTAATGACCCTCGTGTAGTAGTCTTAATGACCCTCGTGTAGTAGATAGTCTTAATGACTCTCGTGTAGTAGATAGTCTTAATGACCCTCGTATTGTAGATAGTCTTAATGACTCTCGTGTAGTAGATAGTCTTAATGACCCTCGTGTAGTAGATAGTCTTAATGACCCTCGTGTAGTAGTCTTAATGACCCTCGTATTGTAGATAGTCTTAATGACTCTCGTGTAGTAGATAGTCTTAATGACCCTCGTATTGTAGATAGTCTTAATGACTCTCGTGTAGTAGATAGTCTTAATGACCCTCGTGTAGTAGATAGTCTTAATGACGCTCGTGTAGTAGATAGTCTTAATGACCCTCGTGTAGTAGATAGTCTTAATGACTCTCGTGTAGTAGATAGTCTTAATGACGCTCGTGTAGTAGATAGTCTTAATGACCCTCGTGTAGTAGATAGTCTTAATGACGCTCGTGTAGTAGATAGTCTTAATGACCCTCGTGTAGTAGATAGTCTTAATGACTCTCGTGTAGTAGATAGTCTTAATGACCCTCGTGTAGTAGATAGTCTTAATGACCCTCGTGTAGTAGATAGTCTTAATGACCCTCGTGTAGTAGATAGTCTTAATGACCCTCGTGTAGTAGATAGTCTTAATGACTCTCGTGTAGTAGATAGTCTTAATGACCCTCGTGTAGTAGATAGTCTTAATGACCCTCGTGTAGTAGATAGTCTTAATGACCCTCGTGTAGTAGATAGTCTTAATGACCCTCGTGTAGTAGATAGTCTTAATGACGCTCGTGTAGTAGATAGTCTTAATGACTCTCGTGTAGTAGATAGTCTTAATGACCCTCGTGTAGTAGATAGTCTTAATGACCCTCGTGTAGTAGATAGTCTTAATGACCCTCGTGTAGTAGATAGTCTTAATGACTCTCGTGTAGTAGATAGTCTTAATGACCCTCGTGTAGTAGATAGTCTTAATGACCCTCGTGTAGTAGATAGTCTTAATGACCCTCGTGTAGTAGTCTTAATGACCCTCGTGTAGTAGATAGTCTTAATGACCCTCGTGTAGTAGATAGTCTTAATGACCCTCGTGTAGTAGATAGTCTTAATGACCCTCGTGTAGTAGATAGTCTTAATGACCCTCGTGTAGTAGATAGTCTTAATGACCCTCGTGTAGTAGATAGTCTTAATGACCCTCGTGTAGTAGATAGTCTTAATGACCCTCGTGTAGTAGTCTTAATGACCCTCGTGTAGTAGATAGTCTTAATGACCCTCGTGTAGTAGATAGTCTTAATGACCCTCGTGTAGTAGATAGTCTTAATGACCCTCGTGTAGTAGATAGTCTTAATGACCCTCGTGTAGTAGATAGTCTTAATGACCCTCGTGTAGTAGATAGTCTTAATGACCCTCGTGTAGTAGATAGTCTTAATGACTCTCGTGTAGTAGATAGTCTTAATGACCCTCGTGTAGTAGATAGTCTTAATGACCCTCGTGTAGTAGATAGTCTTAATGACCCTCGTGTAGTAGATAGTCTTAATGACCCTCGTGTAGTAGATAGTCTTAATGACCCTCGTGTAGTAGATAGTCTTAATGACCCTCGTGTAGTAGTCTTAATGACCCTCGTGTAGTAGATAGTCTTAATGATCCTCGTGTAGTAGATAGTCTTAATGACCCTCGTGTAGTAGATAGTCTTAATGACCCTCGTGTAGTAGTCTTAATGACCCTCGTGTAGTAGATAGTCTTAATGACCCTCGTGTAGTAGATAGTCTTAATGACCCTCGTGTAGTAGATAGTCTTAATGACCCTCGTGTAGTAGATAGTCTTAATGACCCTCGTGTAGTAGATAGTTATCTCAGGTTCTCTACACATGCTGCTATGTATGATAATTCTGTGTTATCTCAGGTTCTCTACACATGCTGCTATGTATGATAATTCTGTGTTATCTCAGGTTCTCTACACATGCTGCTATGTATGATAATTCTGTGTTATCTCAGGTTCTCTACACATGCTGCTATGTATGATAATTCTGTGTTATCTCAGGTTCTCTACACATGCTGCTATGTATGATAATTCTGTGTTATCTCAGGTTCTCTACACATGCTGCTATGTATGATAATTCTGTGTTATCTCAGGTTCTCTACACATGCTGCTATGTATGATAATTCTGTGTTATCTCAGGTTCTCTACACATGCTGCTATGTATGATAATTCTGTGTAACTGTATTTGTGTATACCTGGATTAACTATCTTACTTACTAACATTGCTACAGTGATATTAACAATGCTTCAGTTGTATTAACATTGCTTCAGTTATATTAACATTGCTACAGTGATATTAACAATGCTTCAGTTGTATTAACATTGCTTCAGTTATATTAACATTGCTACAGTGATATTAACATTGCTTCAGTGATATTAACATTGCTACAGTGATATTAACATTGCTACAGTGATATTAACATTGCTTCAGTGATATTAACATTGCTTCAGTTATATTAACATTGCTACAGTGATATTAACATTGCTTCAGTGATATTAACATTGCTACAGTGATATTAACATTGCTTCAGTGATATTAACATTGCTTCAGTGATATTAACATTGCTTCAGTGATATTAACATTGCTACAGTGATATTAACATTGCTTCAGTGATATTAACATTGCTTCAGTGATATTAACATTGCTACAGTGATATTAACATTGCTTCAGTGATATTAACATTGCTACAGTGATATTAACATTGCTTCAGTTATATTAACATTGCTTCAGTGATATTAACATTGCTTCAGTTATATTAACATTGCTTCAGTGATATTAACATTGCTTCAGTGATATTAACATTGCTTCAGTGATATTAACATTGCTACAGTGATATTAACATTGCTACAGTGATATTAACATTGCTACAGTGATATTAACATTGCTTCAGTTATATTAACATTGCTTCAGTGATATTAACATTGCTTCAGTGATATTAACATTGCTTCAGTGATATTAACATTGCTACAGTGATATTAACATTGCTTCAGTTATATTAACATTGCTTCAGTTATATTAACATTGCTTCAGTGATATTAACATTGCTTCAGTGATATTAACATTGCTACAGTGATATTAACATTGCTTCAGTGATATTAACAATGCTTCAGTTATATTAACATTGCTTCAGTGATATTAACATTGCTTCAGTGATATTAACATTGCTACAGTGATATTAACATTGCTTCAGTGATATTAACATTGCTACAGTGATATTAACAATGCTTCAGTTATATTAACATTGCTACAGTGATATTAACAATGCTTCACTGATATTAACAATGCGTCAGTTATATTAACATTGCTACAGTGATATTAACATTGCTTCAGTGATATTAACAATGCTTCAGTGATATTAACAATGCTTCAGTTATATTAACATTGCTTCAGTTATATTAACATTGCTTCAGTGATATTAACATTGCTACAGTGATATTAACATTGCTTCAGTTATATTAACATTGCTACAGTGATATTAACATTGCTTCAGTGATATTAACATTGCTTCAGTTATATTAACATTGCTTCAGTGATATTAACATTGCTACAGTGATATTAACAATGCTTCAGTGATATTAACAATGCTTCAGTGATATTAACATTGCTTCAGTGATATTAACATTGCTACAGTGATATTAACAATGCTTCAGTGATATTAACAATGCTTCAGTGATATTAACATTGCTTCAGTGATATTAACATTGCTACAGTGATATTAACAATGCTTCAGTGATATTAACATTGCTACAGTGATATTAACAATGCTTCAGTGATATTAATAATGCTTCAGTGATATTAACATTGCTACAGTGATATTAACAATGCTTCAGTGATATTAACAATGCTTCAGTGATATTAACATTGCTACAGTGATATTAACAATGCTTCAGTGATATTAACAATGCTTCAGTGATATTAACATTGCTTCAGTGATATTAACATTGCTACAGTGATATTAACATTGCTTCAGTGATATTAACATTGCTACAGTGATATTAACAATGCTTCAGTGATATTAACAATGCTTCAGTGATATTAACATTGCTTCAGTGATATTAACATTGCTACAGTGATATTAACAATGCTTCAGTGATATTAACAATGCTTCAGTGATATTAACATTGCTACAGTGATATTAACAATGCTTCAGTGATATTAACATTGCTACAGTGATATTAACATTGCTTCAGTGATATTAACATTGCTACAGTGATATTAACATTGCTTCAGTGATCGCTGCAGCATACCTGGAGGCTGGAGGGGGTTTGGGGGGTCAGCGCCCCGTGGCGTGTTCCATGACCAGACCTCGTGGTAGATCAGGGTCTAATCAACCAGGCTGTTACTGCTGGCCGCACGTAAACCAGCCTACGAACTACAGGTCAGCTGGTCAGGTACTGACTTGAGGTGCCTGTCCAGCATCTATTTGAAGATAGTCAGGGGTCTATTGGTAATCTCCCTTATGTATGTTGGGAGGCAGTTGAACAGTGTTGGGCCCCTGACACTTATTATGTTGTTTCTTTAGCGTACCCGTGGCGCCCCATTTCCTGCCGAGTCTTTCGCTTTTATAGTGCGTGATTTTCGTGTGCAAATTTGATACTAGTCCCTCTAGGATTTTCCAGGTATGTATATATTATCATGTATCTTTCTCGCCTGCATTCCAGGGAACACAAATCAAGGAACTTCAACTGTTCCCAGTAATTTAGGTGCTTTATAGTACTTATTTGTGCCGTGAAAGTGTTCTGTATATTCTCCAGGTCAGCAATTTCGCCTGCCTGGAACGGGGCAGTTACTGTACAGTAATATTCCAGCCTAGAGAGAACAAGCAACTTGAAGAGAATCATGAACTTTGCATCCCTAATTTTGAAGGTTCTCATTATCCATCTCATCATTTTTCTAGCAGATGTGGTAGACTGTTGTGGTGTTTAAAAGTCAGATCCTCCGAATTATCACTCCCAGGTCCTTCACATTACTTTTTATCACTCGATTGTGTGTTCAGAATTTGTTTTATACTCCGATAGTTTTAATTTCTTCGAGTTTTCCATAAACATTTGTTCAGTGATATTAACATTGCTTCAGTGATATTAATAATGTTTCAATGATATTAACATTGCTTCAGTGATAATAACATTGCTTCAGTGATAATAACATTGCTTCAGTGTTATTATTAACATTGTTTCACTGATATTAACAATACATCAGGGATATTAACATCAGTTTTCATTACAGATGTTGATGTTATCGGAGAACAGCAAGACTTTAACATCGTTCATCAAGGCTCCAGTGCCCATCTACATGCAGATCTACCTGTTCAATGTGACCAACCCTGACGCTATACGTTTCCACGGTGCCAAGCCCATACTGAAGGAGGTGGGACCTTACACCTACAGGTGAGTGACCAACCCACACTGCTAGTGCTGCTAAGCTCACTACTCAAGCTGTCAGTGGCTAGGTTCTCCTGTAACAGATGTTTACAATACCTGTACTGATTAGGTAACCACTGGTGACAGTTCATGCTGTGAGTGGCTAGGTTATTGTACACTACCCACAGCTCATGCTGTGAGTGGCTAGGTTATTGTACACTACCCACAGCTCATGCTGTGAGTGGCTAGGTTATTGTACACTACCCACAGCTCATGCTGTGAGTGGCTAGGTTATTGTACACTACCCACAGCTCATGCTGTGAGTGGCTAGGTTATTGTACACTACCCACAGCTCATGCTGTGAGAGGCTAGGTTATTGTACACTACCCACAGCTCATGCTGTGAGTGGCTAGGTTATTGTACACTACCCACAGCTCATGCTGTGAGAGGCTAGGTTATTGTACACTACCCACAGCTCATGCTGTGAGTGGCTAGGTTATTGTACACTACCCACAGCTCATGCTGTGAGAGGCTAGGTTATTGTACACTACCCACAGCTCATGCTGTGAGTGGCTAGGTTATTGTACACTACCCACAGCTCATGCTGTGAGTGGCTAGGTTATTGTACACTACCCACAACTCATGCTGTGAGAGGCTAGGTTATTGTACACTACCCACAGCTCATGCTGTGAGTGGCTAGGTTATTGTACACTACCCACAGCTCATGCTGTGAGTGGCTAGGTTATTGTACACTACCCACAACTCATGCTGTGAGAGGCTAGGTTATTATACACTACCCACAGCTCATGCTGTGAGTGGCTAGGTTATTGTACACTACCCACAGCTCATGCTGTGAGAGGCTAGGTTATTGTACACTACCCACAGCTCATGCTGTGAGTGGCTAGGTTATTGTACACTACCCACAGCTCATGCTGTGAGAGGCTAGGTTATTTACACTACCCACAGCTCATGCCGTGAGTGGCTAGGTTATTGTACACGTTGCTTCATTGATGTTAACATTGCTTCAGTCATGTTAACAATGCTTCACTGATATTAATATTACTTAGCTGATATTAACATTGTTTCACTGATGTTAACATTGCCTCACTGATGTTAACATTGCCTCACTGATGATAACATTGCCTCACTGATGTTAACATTGCTTCACTGATATTAACATTGCCTAACTGATGTTAACGTTGCTTCACTCATATTAACATTGCCTCACTGATATTAACATTGCCTCACTGATATTAACATTGCCTTACTGATGTTAAGATTGCCTCAGTGATGTTAACAGCTCATCCTGTGAGTGGCTAGGTTATTGTACAGTACTCACAGCTCATTCTGTGAGTAGCTAAGTTACTGTACACTACCCACAGCTCATGCTATGAGTGGCTAGGTTATTGTACACTACCCACAGCACATACTGTGAGTGGCAAGGTTATTGTACACTATCTGCAACTGACGCTGTGAGTGACTCAGTTATTGTACACTACCCACAGCTCATGCTGTGAGGGGCTAGGTTATTGTACACTACCCATAGCTCATCCTGTGAGTGGCTAGGTTATTGTTCACTACCCACAGCTAATGCTGTATTGGCTAGGTTATTGTACACTACCCACAGCTCATCCTGTGAGGGGCTAGGTTATTGTATACTTCCAACAGCTCATGCTGTGAGGGGCTAGGTTATTGTACACTACCCACAGCTCATGCTGTGAGTGGCTAGGTTATTGTACACTACCCACAGCTCATGCTGTGAGTGGCTAGGTTATTGTACACTACCCACAGCTCATGCTGTGAGTGGCTAGGTTATTGCACACTACCTACAACTCATGCTGTGAGTGGCTATGTTATTACACACTACCCACAGCTCATGCTGTAAGTAGATAGGTTATCGTATGCTACCCACAGCTCAAGCTGTGAATGGCTAGGTTATTGTACACTACCCACAGCTCATGCTGTGAGTGGCTATGTTATTGCACACTACCCACAGCTCATGCTGTGAGTAGCTATGCTATTGAACACTACCCACAGCTCATGCTGTGAGTGGCTAGGTTAGTGTACACTACCCACAGCTCATGCTGTGAGTGGCTAGGTTATTGTAAACTACATACAGCTCATTCTGAGAGTAGCTAGGTTACTGTACACTACCCATAGCTCATCCTGTGAGTGGCTGGGCTATTGTACACTACCCACAGCTCATCCTGTGAGTGGCTAGGCTATTGTACACTACCCTCAACTGATGCTCTGAGTGGCTAGGTTATTGTACACTACCCACAGCTCATGCTGTGAGTGGCTAGGGTATTGTACACTACCCACAGCTCATGCTGTTAGTGGCTAGGTTATTGTACACTACCCACAGCTCATGCTGTAAGTGTATAGGTTATTGTACACTACCCACAGCTCAAGCTGTGAAGGCTAGGTTATTGTACACTACCCACAGCTCATGCTGTGAGTGGCTAGGTTATTGTACACTACCCACAGCTCATGCTGTGAGTGCCTAGGTTATTGTATACTACCCACAGCTCATGCTATGAGTGGCTAGGTTATTGTACACTACCCACAGCTCATGCTGTGAGTAGCTAGGTTATTGTACACTACTCACAGCTCATGCTGTGAGTGGCTAGGTTATTGTACACGACCCACAGCTCATGCTGTGAGTGGCTAGGTTATTATACACTACCCACAGCTCATGCTGTGAGTGGCTAGGTTATTGTACACTACCCACAGCTCATGCTGTGAGTGGCTAGGTTATTGTACACTACCCACAGCTCATGCTGTGAGTGGCTAGGTTATTGTACACTACCCACAGCTCATGCTGTGAGTGGCTAGGTTATTGTGCACTACCCACAGCTCATGCTGTGAGTGGCTAGGTTATTGTACACTACCCACAGCTCATGCCGTGAGTGGCTAGATTATTGTACACTACCTACAGATCATGTTGTGAGTGGATAGGTTATTGTACACTACCCACAGCTCACACTGTGAGTGGCTAGGTTATTGTACACTACCCACAGCTCATACTGTGAGTGGCTAGGTTATTGTACACTACCCACAGCTCATCCTGTGTGTGGCTAGGCTATTGTACACTACCCACAGCTCATGCTGTGAGTGGCTAGGTTATTGTACACTACCCACAGCTCATGCTGTGAGTGGCTTGGTTATTGTACGCTACCCACAACTCATGCTGTGAGTGCCTAGGTTATTGTATACTACCCACAGCTCATGCTATGAGTGGCTAGGTTATTGTACACTACCCACAGCTCATGCTGTGAGTAGCTAGGTTATTGTACACTACGAACAGCTCATGCTGTGAGTGGCTAGGTTATTGTACACGACCCACAGCTCATGCTGTGAGTGGCTAGGTTATTATACACTACCCACAGCTCACGCTGTGAGTGGCTAGGTTATTGTACACTACCCACAGCTCATGCTGTGAGTGGCTAGGTTATTGTACACTACCCACAGCTCATGCTGTGAGTGGCTAGGTTATTGTACACTACCCACAGCTCATGCTGTGAGTGGCTAGGTTATTGTACACTACCCACAGCTCATGCCGTGAGTGGCTAGGTTATTGTACACTACCCACAGCTCATGCTGTGAGTGGCTAGGTTATTGTACACTACCCACAGCTCATGCCGTGAGTGGCTAGGTTATTGTACACTACCCACAGATCATGTTGTGAGTGGATAGGTTATTGTACACTACCCACAGCTCATACTGTGAGTGGCTAGGTTATTGTACACTACCCACAGCTCATACTGTGAGTGGCTAGGTTATTGTACACTACCCACAGCTCATCCTGTGCGTGGCTAGGCTATTGTACACTACCCACAGCTCATGCTGTGAGTGGCTAGGTTATTGTACACTACCCACAGCTCATGCTGTGAGTGGCTTGGTTATTGTACGCTACCCACAGCTCATGCTGTGAGTGGCTAGGTTATTGTACACATTGCTTCATTGATGTTAACATTGCTTCAGTCATGTTAACAATGCTTCACTGATTTTAGCATTACTTAGCTGATGTTAATATTACTTAGCTGATGTTAACATTGCCTCATTGATGTTAACATTGCTTCACTGATGTTAACATTGCCATCACTGATGTTAACATTGCCTCACTGATATTAACATTGCCTTACTGATGTTAAGATTGCCTCAGTGATGTTAACAGCTCATCCTGTGAGTGGCTTGGTTATTGTACAATACCCACAGCTCATTCTGTGAGTAGCTAGGTTACTGTACTCTACCCACAGCTCATGCTGAGTGGCTAGGTTATTGTACACTACCCACAGCACATGCTGTGAGTGGCTAGGTTATTGTACACTACTCACAACTGATGCAATGAGTGACTCAGTTATTATACACTACCCACAGCTCCTGCTGTGAGGGGCTTGGTTATTGTACACTACCCATAGCTCATGCTGTATTGGCTAGGTTATTGTACACTACCCACAGCTCATCCAGCGAGTGGCTAGGCTATTGTACACTACCCACAACTCATCCTATGAGTGGCTAGGCTATTGTACACTACCCACAACTGATGCTCTGAGTGGCTAGGTTATTGTACGCTATGCACAGCTCATGCTGTGAGTGGCTAGGTTATTGTAAACTACATACAGCTCATGCTGCAAGTGGCTAGGTTATTGTTCAGTACCCACAGCTCATTCGGTGAGTAGCTAGGTTACTGTACACTACCCACAGCTGATGCTATGAGTGGCTAGGTTATTGTACCCTACCCACTGCTCATGATGTGAGTGGCTAGGTTATTGTACACTACCCACAACTGATGCGGTGACTGATTCAGTTATTGTACACTACCCATAGCTCATCCTGTGAGTGGCTAGGTTATTGTACACTACCCACAGCTCATGCTGTATTGGCTAGGTTATTGTACAGTACCCACAGCTCATTCTGTGAGTAGCTAGGTTACTGTACACTACCCACATCTCATGCTATGAGTGGCTATGTTATTGTACTATACCCACAGCTCATGCTGTGAGTGGCTAGGTTATTGTACACTACCCACAACTGATGCTGTGAGGGGCTAGGTTATTGTACACTACCCATAGCTCATCCTGTGAGTGGCTAGGTTATTGTACACTACCCACAGCTTATGCTGTATTGGCTAGGTTATTGTACACTACCCACAGCTCATCCTGTGAGTGGCTGGGTTATTGTACACTACCGACAGCTCATCCTCTGAGTGGCTAGGCTATTGTACACTACCCACAACTGATGCTCTGAGTGGCTAGGTTATTGTACACTACCCACAGCTCATGCTGTGACCAGCTAGGTTATTGTACACTACCCACAGCTCATGCTGTGAGGTGCTAGGTTATTGTACACTACCTACAGCTCATGTTGTGAGGGGCTAGGTTATTGTACACTACCTACAGCTCATGCTGTGAGTGGCTAGGTTATTGTACATTACCCACAGCTCATGCTGTGAGTGGCTAGGTTATTGTACACATTGCTTCATTGATGTTAACATTGCTTCAGTCATGTTAACAATGCTTCACTGATGTTAACATTACTTAGCTGATGTTAATATTACTTAGCTGATGTTAACATTGACTCACTGATGTTAACATTGCCTCACTGATGTTAACATTGCTTCACTGATATTAACATTGCCTTCACTGAGATTAGCATTGCTTCACTGATATTAACATTGCCTTACTGATGTTAAGATTGCCTCAGTGATGTTAACAGCTCATCCTGTGAGTGGCTTGGTTATTGTACAATACCCACAGCTCATTCTGTGAGTAGCTAGGTTACTGTACTCTACCCACAGCTCATGCTGAGTGGCTAGGTTATTGTACACTACCCACAGCACATGCTGTGAGTGGTTAGGTTATTGTACACTACCCACAAGTGATGCTGTGAGTGACTCAGTTATTGTACACTACCCACAGCTCCTGCTATGAGGGGCTTGGTTATTGTACACTACCCATAGCTCATTCTGTGAGTGGCTAGTTTGTTCGCTACCCACAGCTCATGCTGTATTGGCTAGGTTATTGTACACTACCCACAGCTCATCCTGTGAGTGGCTAGGCTATTGTACACTACCCACAACTCATCCTGTGAGTGGCTAGGCTATTGTACACTACCCACAACTGATGCTCTGAGTGACTAGGTTATTGTACACTACCCACAGCTCATGCTGTGAGTGGCTTGGTTATTGTAAACTACATACAGCTCATGCTGTGAGTGGCTAGGTTATTGTACAGTACCCACAGCTCATTCTGTGAGTAGCTAGGTTACTGTACACTACCCACAGCTCATGCTATGAGTGGCTAGGTTATTGTACCCTACCCACAGCTCATGCTGTGAGTGGCTAGGTTATTGTACACTACCTACAACTGATGCTGTGAGTGATTCAGTTACTGTACACTACCCACAGCTCATGCTGTGATGGGCTAGCTTTTTGTACACTACCCATAGCTCATCCTGTGAGTGGCTAGGTTATTGTACACTACCCACAGCTCATGCTGTATTGGCTAGGTTATTGTACACTACCCACAGCTCATCCTGTGAATGGCTGGGTTATTGTACACTACCCACAGCTCATGCTGTGACCAGCTAGGTTATTGTACACTGCCCACAGCTCATGCTGTGAGTGGCTAGGTTATTGTAAACTACATACAGCTTATGCTGTGAGTGGCTAGGTTATTGTACACTACCCACAGCTCATCCTGTGAGTGTCTGGGTTATTGTACACTACCCACAGCTCATGCTGTGAGTGGCTAGGTTATTGTACACTACCCACAGCTCATGCTGTGAGTGGCTTGGTTATTGTATGCTACCCACAGCTCATGCTGTGAGTGGCTAGGTTATTGTACACTACCCACACCTCATGCTGTGAGTGGCTTGGTTATTGTACGCTACCCACAGCTCATGCTGTGAGTGGCTTGGTTATTGTACACTACCCACAGCTCATGCTGTGAGTGGCTAGGTTATTGTACACTACCCACAGCTCATGCTGTGAGTGGCTAGGTTATTGTACACTACCCACAGCTCATGCTGTGAGTGGCTAGGTTATTGTACACTACCCACAGCTCATGCTGTGAGTGGCTAGGTTATTGTACACGTTGCTTCATTGATGTTAATATTGCTTCAGTCATGTTAACAATGCTTCACTGATGTTTTCATTACTTAGCTGATGTTAATATTACTTAGCTGATGTTAACATTGACTCACTGATGTTAACATTGCCTCACTGATGTTAACATTGCTTCACTGATATTAACATTGCCATCACTGAGATTAACATTGCTTCACTGATATTAACATTGCCGAATTGATGTTAACATTGCCTCACTGATGTTAACATTGCTTCACTCGTATTAACATTGACTCACTGATATTAACATTGCCTCACTGATATTAACATTGTCTTACTGATGTTAAGGTTGCCTCAGTGATGTTAACAGCTCATCCTGTGAGTGGCTTGGTTATTGTACAATACCCACAGCTCATTCTGTGAGTAGCTAGGTTACTGTACTCTACCCACAGCTCATGCTGAGTGGCTAGGTTATTGTACACTACCCACAGCACATGCTGTGAGTGGTTAGGTTATTGTACACTACCCACAGCTCCTCCTATGAGGGGCTTGGTTATTGTACACTACCCATAGCTCATCCTGTGAGTGGCTAGTTTATTGTTTGCTACCCACAGCTCATGCTGTATTGGCTAGGTTATTGTATACCATCGACAGCTCATCCTGTGAGTGGCTAGGCTATTGTACACTACCCACAACTCATCCTGTGAGTGGCTAGGCTATTGTACACTACCCACAACTGATGCTCTGAGTGGCTAGGTTATTGTACACTACCCACAGCTCATGCTGTGAGTGGCTAGGTTATTGTACACTACCCACAGCTCATGCTGTGAGTAGCTAGGTTATTGTAAACTACATACAGCTCATGCTGTGAGTGGCTAGGTTATTGTACTGTACCCACAGCTCATGCTGTGAGTGGCTAGGTTACTGTACACTACCCACAGCTCATGCTATGAGTGGCTAGGTTATTGTACCCTACCCACAGCTCATGCTGTGAGTGGCTAGGTTATTGTACACTACCTACAACTGATACTGTGAGTGATTCAGTTATTGTACACTACCCACAGCTCATGCTGTGATGGGCTAGGTTTTTGTACACTACCCATAGCTCATCCTGTGAGTGGCTAGGTTATTGTACACTACCCACAGCTCATGCTGTATTGGCTAGGTTATTGTACACTACCCACAGCTCATCCTGTGAGTGGCTGGGTTATTGTACACTACCCACAGCTCATCCTTTGAGTGGCTAGGTTATTGTACACTACCCACAGCTCATGCTGTGACCAGCTAGGTTATTGTACACTACCCACAGCTCATGCTGTGAGTGGCTAGGTTATTGTAAACTACATACAGCTTATGCTGTTAGTGGCTAGGTTATTGTACACTACCCACAGCTCACCCTGCGAGTGTCTGGGTTAATGTACACTACCCACAGCTCATGCTGTGAGTGGCTAGGTTATTATACATTACCCACAGCTCAATCTGTGAGTGGCTAGGGCATTGTACACTACCCACAGCTCATGCTGTGAGTGGCCAGGTTATTGTACACTACCCACAGCTCATGCTGTGAGTGGCTAGTCTATTGTACACTACAGGTCATGCTGTGAGTGGCTAGGTTATTGTACACTACCCACAGGTCATGCTGTGAGTGGCTAGGTTATTGTACACTACCTAGAGTGCATACTGTGAGTGCTAGCATAAAAATAACATTACAGAGGTGTCAGCGAGTCTTACCAGACCCATAACAAAATATATATTACAGTCATATTATATAGTTTCTTCATGTAACTGATGAACAGAAGACAGTAGTACCAATAATAAACATTGACCATTACTGTGTTACAATCTCTAAAAAATATTCATATGCCTTCTTCTTTCTTCTTTCAACGTACCAGCCGTATCCCACCGACGTGGGGTGGCCCAAAAGGAAAAACGAAAGTTTCTCCTTTCAAATTTAGTAATATATACAGGAGAAGGGGTTACTAGCCCCTTGTTCCCGGCATTTTAGTCGCCTCTTACAACACACATGGCTTATGGAGGAAGAATTCTGTTCCACTTCCCCATGGCGATAAGAGGAAATAAACAAGAATAAGAACCAAAAAGAAAATAGAAGAAAACCCAGAGGGGTGTGTAAATATATGCTTGTACATGTATGTGTAGTGTGACCTAAGTGTAAGTAGAAGTAGCAAGACGTACCTGAAATCATGCATGTTCATGAGACAGAAAAAAGGACACCAGCAATCCCACCATCATGTAAATTCATACACCTAATGTGGACACAGTCTCAAGACTTCAGATACAAGCATACTCATTTATACAGCAGGTTAGGTTCTGGGCTAATGTAGGGCACCACTGCTTGACTTGGTTCTTGCCAACAAAGAGTCACTAATTAATAATCTTGAGGTTAATGATGAGCTTGGGGAAAGTGATCACAAATCACTTAGTTTAAATATATCATGGAATCACCCAGATAACTGCAATCAAATCTCTGTCCCAGATTTTCGCTTGGCAGACTTCATGGGACTGAAAAATTACCTGGGTGGGCTAAATTGGGATGTCATGACTATGGGTCAGGTAGGTGATCTTGGTTGCCAATATGACTTTTTTCAGAGCATAGTTCTAGCTACCCAGACAACTTTTGTTCCGAGTAGGGAAATTAGATCTAACAAAAATGATCCCTAATGGATGAACAATAGATTAAAACATCTCATTGGTCAAAAGAGAGGCATATATAGGTGTATCAAAAGAGGGGATGGGCAGTTAAGAAATCAATATTTTCAATTAAAGAGAGAAATAAAGAAAGGAATAAGAAGCAAAAAAGGATTATGAGGTTTAGGTTGCAAGGGATTCAAAGACTAACCCAAAAGGGTTCTTTCAGGTATACAGAAGTAAGATTAGAGACAAGATTGGCTCACTTAAGAGTAACTCTGGTCAGATCACTGACAGTGATAAGGATATGTGTGAAATTCTCAATACCTACTTCCTCTCAGTTTTCTCCCAGGAAAATACTAGCGATATTCCTGAAATAATAGATTATGTAGAACAGGACGATAATAAACTATGCACGATTGCAGTAACTAGTGACATGGTTCTCAGACAAATAGAGAAACTAAAACCTAACGAATCCCCAGGAATGTAAGAGGAATGTAAAGAGGAACTTAGCATACCTTTAGCTAATCTTTTTAACATATCACTACAAACTGGCATAGTGCCTGATAAGTGGAAAATGGCAAATGTAATGGCAGGTGATAGGTCCTTGGCTTCGAACTATAGACCAATAAGCTTTACCTCCATAGTGGGAAAATTTATGGAATCAATAATTGCCGAAGCAATTTGTAGCCATCTTGATAGGCACAGATTGATTAACCCTTTGAGGGTTTCGGACTTACTAGTACGGCTTACACGCAGGGGTTTTTGACGTACTAGTACGCATAAATTCTAGCGCCGTCAAATCTCGCGGGAAAAGGCTGGTAGGCCTAGATGTGAGAGAATGGGTCTTTGTGGTCGATGTGCGCGGTAGAAAAAAATCTGGGACCCAGTGGTGCATTGTGGGAATGCCATCTTAGTAAACAATGTCCACCATGCCTCGCGGTAAGAAGCTCCTCACTCCTCGGCGAATTGGGACACTTTTGTTCCCCAGTGACAGTTCTAATACAGATGGAAGTGCCAATGAAGATGAGTTTCATGGTTTTGGTGAGGTTTTGACTGAAACTAATGATCATAATATCGGTAATAGTGAGGAAAACCCAGATGACCCTCAGCCTTCCACCTCTGGTGCTGGGCCGTCTTGTTCACGTTCAGTTGTACCAGAATCCAAGAGGAAACTTCTATTTTCCCAAATCCCAGACTCAGATGAGAGCATGTGTGATGATAGTGATAGTGAGTATGAACTACAAGCTCATCAAACTAGTTCCAGTAGTGATAGTGAAGTGCAATATTCCCCAGTGAAGAGTCAGTATATACGTCGATATATGCACTCTGGTAGTGTGCCATATGCTATTCCAAGGGCAAGGAGTGCATCTCGGAGTACATCCCATGGCTGTACAACAGGAACAGACAATGAAAATGGCGATGATACTGTTGCAATTGGGATGGAAAATGTGCGTGGTGGTAGTGGTGCTGGCGGTGAGGCACCAGCAGTGGGCCATGCTGCCACCCACGCCGCTGCCTCAGCTGATCTACAACAAAGGCCACCATCCCCCACCCACCCACCACACCAGCCTCCACAACCACAACCTCCACAGCCACAACCACCTGTCATTGTCCAGTACCCACCAGCAGACCGCACCTGGGATTGGCAGGAAGCTGTCAATTTTGTTCCAAATGCCCACCAGTTTGATGACAGCCAAAGTGGAATACGGCCATCTTGTACACTTGGGAACAATGCCACTGAACTGGAATGTTTTGAGTTATTCTTTGACGAACCCCTGATGGAAAGTATTGTCATGGAAAGCAACGCTTACTAGGAGTACACCATGGCAAACACATTACTTTCACCAAAATCACATCTACACCAGTGGAAGGAGGCAACTGTGGCTGAGATGTATCTTTTCTTTGCCACAATAATGCTTATGCCAAACGTGTATAAGCACAAAGTGAAATCATACTGGTCAACAGACTGCCTGATTGCAACCCCAGGTTTCAGTGATATAATGCCAGTGAATCGATTTGTGTTAATGTTACGTATGCTTCACTTCTCAGACAAAACCAGGCCTGACAGAACTGACAGGTTATATAAGATTAGGAATGTGTTTGTGTATCTGAAAGAGAAATTCAGTACGCATTTTTATCCCTTCAGGAAGCTTGTAATTGACGAGTCTTTGATTATGTTCAAAGGAAGACTCTCTTTCAAGCACTACATACCAAGCAAGAGGAAACGCTTTGGTATAAAGTTGTTTGTACTTTGTGATTGTTACAGTGGTCTGGTATTGGATATTATTGTGTACACTGGAAGTTATACATTGCAAAATACCCCCTGGTATTTTGCAATGTATAACTTCCAGTGTACACAATAATATCCAATACCAGACATAACAATGCACAAAAACTTTATACCAAAGCGTTTCCTCTTGCTTGGTATGTAGTGCTTGAAAGAGAGTCTTCCTTTGAACATAATCAAAGACTCGTCAGTTACAAGCTTCCTGAAGTATATTGGTTATTGGGCATCTCAGGTGATGTGGTTAGAACAATGATAGAACCATACCTTGGTAAGAGGCATATATTATATACAGATAACTGGTACACAAGCCCCTCACTCAGTGATTTTTTGCGAGTGAACATGACAGATGTGTGTGGCACAGTGCGTGCAAATCGGAAACATATGCCCATGTTTGACGCTGGCACTCGTAGAGGTGAGGTGCAGGCGTTTGCTGCCAATGACATCATGGCATTTCGGTGGCATGACAAACGAGATGTCACACTGTTGTCATCAGTTCACCCTAATGAAATGGCAGACAGTGGCAGGCAGCATAGAGAGAGCAATGAACCCATTCTAAAACCTGCAGCTGTGATTGATTACACCTTCAACATGCGTTCAGTGGACAAATGTGACATGCAGATTGGGTTTGCTGATTGTGTTCGCAAGAGTTATAAGTGGTACATCAAACTCTTTTTCCATCTTCTGGACATTTCCATGCTCAATGCTTATAATATGTATAAGATGAGGACCAGAAACAAACCACAGTACAGCGAATTCTGTTTGTCTGTCATCAGACAAATAGTATTCAAGTACCAAGGAACAGCACCTGCAATTAACCATCCACCAAATTATCAACAACTACCTGCTCGTCTGAAGCATGGTGATCACTTCCTGGTAAAACTGCCTGCTACTGCTTTCAAGAAAAAGGCTCAGAAGAGGTGTTACGTCAGTGCACATACAAAAAAATGCCCACAACAACGCAGAGACACTCGTTTTATGTGTGAGGAGTGTAAAACACCACTGTGCATGACACCATGTTTCAAAGACTTCCACAGGCTGCAGAACTTCTAGAAACATTCCCTGTGACTGTATATGTGTATATAAAATATAGAAAAATAGTAATAAACAACATTTCATATCGTTTGTTTGTGTAAATATTTTCTATAAACAAAATAATGACAACAGTGTTTATGCCCTTATTGTGTAGTATTGAAAAAGAAATAACTTACAAAATACTGATCATGTTGGCCTCAGAGGCCATAAAAGTTACTCAGAAAAAGAAAAATTGAAAAATAATTGAAAATAGTACATAAAAAAGTAAATAGAAAAATACCGGGTGATGGCAGTCGGCGATGTTACCATATGTTGTTCAATTTTGGCAAACTTCACGCCTCCATATCTCGGTAACAATTGATGGTAAAATTTTTTTGTTTAGCCTATAATGTTTAGAAAAAAAAAACTATTTTTTCATAAAAAAATAATTTTTTTTTTTTTTTTTTAAATTTGGCCAACCCTGAGAACGAGTTTCTGAGAGGGCCTGTCGACCCTCAAAGGGTTAATGAATCTCAACACGGTTATATAAAGGGGCATTCCTGTCTTACGAATTTACTAACATTTTTCACCAAGGTGTTTGAGGAAGCAGATCATGGTAATGAATATGATATTGTGTATATGGACTTCAGTAAAGCTTTCGATAGAGTTCCACATCAGAGGCTATTGAGGAAACTTAAGGCACACGGAATAGGAGGAGAAATTTTTTCCTTGGTAGAGGCATGGCTGACAAATAGGCAGCAGAGAGTTTGCATAAATGGGGAGAAATCAGAATGGGGGCACGTCACAAGCGGTGTTCCTCAGGGGTCAGTGTTGGGCCCGTTGTTGTTCACAATTTACATAAACGACATAGATGAGGGAATAAATAGTGACATAAGCAAATTTGCTGAGGACACCAAAATAGGCCGTCCAATTCATTCTAATGAGGACACTAGAGCACTCCAGGATGATTTGAATAGACTGATGCAATGGTCGGAAAAGTGGCAGATGCAGATTAACCCTTTCAGGGTCAACAGGCCCTCTCAGAGACTTGTTCTCAGGGTTGGCCAAATTTCAAAAAAAACAAAAAAAATTTATATTTTCTTATGAAAAGATAGAATCTTTTCCCGATCATAATGACACCAAAAGTATGAAATTTGATGGAAAACTTACGGAATTATGCTCTCGCGAAGTTAGCGGTCTCGACGATGTTTACGCATTGGTGATTTTGCCCACTTTGAGCCCTATTTTCGGCCAATTCCAGTGTACTTGTCGACAAAAATCATAACTATTTCACTAGAACTCCATTTTTTCTATCGAATGAGTACAAGAAACCACCCATTTACCGATTTCAACTATCCAATACAGTGGTCAGAATTTAGCAATTTTGCCAATTTTACACAAATTTCAAAAGATGCCAATTTCCGAATAGGGTCCAGAATAAATAAGAAAGACATTCCTGGCACTAAAATAACATTTCCTCTGTTCATTAGTCATGTCCCCAGGCCCCTCTTACATTCTTTTGCTTTCCACTTTGAATTTTTATTCTCACAAAAAAACAGAAGATTTACTGTTATGCAGACTACTGCATTAGCGTAGAAATTGTATAAATAATATCAGTTCACTTGTGAAAGAATATTAGACTCACCAGTTGATGTGTATTGGACGTATAGCATGATTTGTTTACTTTTGAACTTTAGTAAAAATCGAACATTTCTGCTACTTTGAGCTCAATTTCAAAGTACTTTTCTTTGTAAAACCAGTCAAAATCATCTCAATTTCTGTAATATGTCTTCCATTCTATAAAATGAGACCAGGAAAACTAGAATACAACAATAAATACCATACGAAAATACAGTGCAAAGTCGTTGTTTTAATCCAAAAACATGGTCAATTTTTTTTTTTTTCATTACACACTGTGCTGCAGGATTTTTTTTATACCACGCACACTGACCACATAGACCCATTCTTTCATATATAGGCCTACCAGCTTTCTCTCACTAGATTTGAGGGTGCTAGAATTTAGGCGTACTAGTACATCAAAAACCCTGGCACGTAAGCCATACTAGTACGGCCGAAACCCTGAAAGGGTTAATATAGACACATGCAAAGTTCTAAATGTTGGGCAGGAAAATAACCATGCCACATATAAACTAAATAATGTAGATCTTAATACTACTGATTGTGAAAAGGATTTAGGAGTTCTGGTTAGCAGTAATCTAAAACCAAGACAACAGTGCATTAGTGTTTGCAATAAAGCTAACAGAATTCTTGGCTTCATATCTAGAAGTATAAATAATAGAAGTCGTCAGGTTGTTCTTCAACTATATATCCATGGTTAGACCTCATTTAGACTATGCTGCACAGTTCTGGTCGCCATATTACAGAATGGATATAAATGCTCTGGAAAACGTACGGAGGAGGATGACAAAGATGATCCCATGTATCAGAAATCTTCCCTATGAGGATAGACTGATTGCCCTGAATCTGCACTCTCTCCAAAGGCATAGAATTAGGGGGAATATGATCAAGGTGTATAAATGGAAAACAAGAATAAATAAAGGGGATGTAAATAGCGTGCTGAAAATATCCAGCCAAGAGAGGACTCGCAGTAATGGTTTCAAGTTGGAAAAATTCAGATTCAGGAAGGATATAGGAAAGTACTGGTTTGGTAATAGAGTTGTGGATGAATGGAACA
Organism: Cherax quadricarinatus; assembly: GCF_038502225.1. Classification (NCBI taxonomy): domain Eukaryota; kingdom Metazoa; phylum Arthropoda; class Malacostraca; order Decapoda; family Parastacidae; genus Cherax; species Cherax quadricarinatus. Next base: position 24,609,150 of record NC_091353.1, read on the forward strand.
AACTCCCAAGTACAGTTATAGAGGCTAAAACGTTGTGTAGTTTTAAAAATAGGTTAGATAAATACATGAGAGGGTATGGGTGGGTGTGAGTTGGACCTGACTAGCTTGTGCTGCTGGGTCTGGTGCCATGCTCCTTCCTTGAGTGGAGGTGACCAGACTGGGTGGGTCATTGGGCTAATCCGGGGGGGGAGGGGAGACATGAACCTGCTCCGCATGGGTCAGTAGGCCTGTTGCAGTGTTCCTTCTTTCTTATGTTCTTATACAGCAGGTTAGGTTCTTGGCTAATGAAGAGCCCCGCTTATACAGCAGGTTAGGTTCTCGGCTAATGTAGGGCCCTGCTTGTACTGTACAGCAGGTTAGGTTCTGGGCTAATATAGGGCCCCACTTATACAGCAGGTTAGGTTCTGGGCTAATGTAGGGCCCTGCTTATACAGCAGGTTAGGTTCTGGGCTACTGTAGGGCCCTGCTTATACAGCAGGTTAGGTTCTGGGCTACTGTAGGGCCCTGCTTATACAGCAGGTTAGGTTCTGGGCTACTGTAGGGCCCTGCTTGTACAACAGGTTAGGTTCTGGGCTACTGTAGGGCCCTGCTTATACAGCAGGTTAGGTTCTGGGCTACTGTAGGGCCCTGCTTATACAGCAGGTTAGGTTCTGGGCTACTGTAGGGCCCTGCTTATACAGCAGGTTAGGTTCTGGGCTACTGTAGGGCCCTGCTTATACAGCAGGTTAGGTTCTGGGCTACTGTAGGGCCCTGCTTATACAGCAGGTTAGGTTTTGGGCTACTGTAGGGCCCTGCTTATACAGCAGGTTAGGTTCTGGGCTACTGTAGGGCCCTGCTTATACAGCAGGTTAGGTTCTGGGCTACTGTAGGGCCCTGCTTATACAGCAGGTTAGGTTCTGGGCTACTGTAGGGCCCTGCTTATACAGCAGGTTAGGTTCTGGGCTACTTGTACCTCACTATTATCCATCTTACTAATGATAAAGTTGTTAATTATCAAACTTTTATATCAATAATGAGCAATAAAATGTACATTATTGTTACATAAGCTGTGTCATTGTAGTTGGTCAGTAAGAATCAGTACCATCAGTCTGCCACAAATACCTAGGCATGCTAGTGACTTTTTTTGTAATTAATATTTTATATGTAAACCACACATTGTAAACGTTCCAACAATATAAACATTGTCATTCTCATCCTGGGTCACTAACCCTCTGGGTTATGCTGGGTTATTAACCTGCTGTTATCCTGGGTTAATAACCTGCTCTTATCCTGTGTTATTAACCAGCTCTTATCCTGGGTTAATAACCTGCTCTTATCCTGGGTTAATAACCTGCTGTTATCCTGTGTTAATAACCTGCTGTTATCCTGTGTTAATAACCTGCTGTTATCCTGGGTTAGTAGTCCCTGGGTTATCCTGTGTTATTAACCTGCTCTTATCCTGGGTTAATAACCTGCTGTTATCCTGTGTTAATAACCTGCTCTTATCCTGTGTTAATAACCTGCTCTTATCCTGGGTTAATAACCTGCTCTTATCCTGGGTTAATAACCTGCTGTTATCCTGTGTTAATAACCTGCTGTTATCCTGGGTTAGTAGTCCCTGGGTTATCCTGGGTTACTAACCTGCTGTTATCCTGTGTTAATAACCTGCTCTTATCCTGGGTTAATAAACTGCTGTTATCTTGGGTTACTAACCTGCTGTTATCCTGGGTTAGTAGCCCCTGGGTTATCCTGGGTTACTAACCTGCTGTTATCCTGTGTTAATAACCTGCTGTTATCCTGGGTTAGTAGCCCCTGGGTTATCCTGGGTTACTAACCTGCTGTTATCCTTGGTTACTAACCTGCTGTTATCCTGGATTAGTAGCCCCTGGGTTATCCTGGGTTACTAACCTGCTGTTATCCTGGGTTAGTAGCCCCTGGGTTATCCTGGGTTACTAACCTGCTGTTATCCTTGGTTACTAACCTGCTGTTATCCTGGGTTAGTAGCCTCTGGGTTACTAACCTGCTGTTATCCTGGGTTATTAACCCACTATGTTATCATGGGTTACTAACCTGCTGTTATCCTGTTACTAAACTCTGGGTTACCCTGGGTTACTGACCTGCTGTTATCCTGTGTTGCTAACCTCTGGGTTATCCTGGGTTACTAACCTGCTCTTATCCTGTGTTATTAACCTGGTGTTATCCTGTGTTATTAACCTTCTGTTATCCTGTGTTACTAACCTGCTGGTATCTTGTGTTACTAACCTCTGGGTTACTAACCTGCTGATATCCTGTGTCACTAACCTGCTGTTATACTGGGTTACTAACCTGCTGTTATCCTGTGTTACTAACCCACTATGTTATCCTGGGTTACTAAGGTGTGGTAGTCAGAGTGTTATGGTTCATTACAGGGAGGTACGGGAGAAGTTCGACCTAGTATGGGGCCATGATGATGGCTCTGTCTCATACCAGCAGAACTTCACCTTTTTTTTCGACGAGGAGATGTCCAATGGTCTCAAGGAGACCGACTACATCACTACCATTAATGCTGTCATGGTTGTAAGTATGGTGTGTGTGTGTGTGTGTGTAAATTACATTACATATACATATACTATGTAGTTTCAAGAAGAGAATTATCCTGCTTGTAGTGTGTTTATGTTCAATTTCCTGTGTGTGGTGTGTTTGTGTGCTTGTTGTATGTTTAACTACATGTGTGTGTTTTAATTATTTACATATTGTATATGTGTATGTATGCTGTATAAACTCAAAATAAATTGTCAGTGAAGAAGCAGCAGAATGACTTGGTGTTTGATGTGTGGTTCATACATGTAGATACATGGTTCACTTGATGTGTGGTTCATACATGTAGATACATGGTTCACTTGATGTGTGGTTCATACATGTAGATACATGGTTCACTTGATGTGTGGTTCATACATGTCGATACATGGTTCACTTGATGTGTGGTTCATACATGTAGATACATGGTTCACTTGATGTGTGGTTCATGCATGTAGATACATGGTTCACTTGATGTGTGGTTCATACATGTAGATACATGGTTCACTTGATGTGTGGTTCATGCATGTAGATACATGGTTCACTTGATGTGTGGTTCATGCATGTAGATACATGGTTCACTTGATGTGTGGTTCATACATGTAGATACATGGTTCACTTGATGTGTGGTTCATACATGTAGATACATGGTTCACTTGATGTGTGGTTCATACATGTAGATACATGGTTCACTTGATGTGTGGTTCATACATGTAGATACATGGTTCACTTGGTGTGTGGTTCATACATGTAGATACTTGCTTCATTGATGTGTGGTTCATACATGTCGACACATGGTTCACTTGGTGTGTGGTTCATACATGTAGATACTTGGTTCATTGATGTGTGGTTCATACATGTCGATACATGGTTCACTTGATGTGTGGTTCATACATGTTGATACATGGTTCACTTGATGTGTGGTTCATACATGTAGATACTTGGTTCATTGATGTGTGGTTCATGCATGTAGATACATGGTTCACTTGATGTGTGGTTCATGCATGTAGATACATGATTTACTTGATGTGTGGTTCATGCATGTAGATACATGGTTCACTTGGTGTGTGGTTCATGCATGTAGATACATGGTTCACTTGATGTGTGGTTCATGCATGTAGATACATGGTTCACTTGATCTGTGGTTCATGCATGTAGATACATGGTTCACTTGATGTGTGGTTCATGCATGTAGATACATGGTTCACTTGATGTGTGGTTCATGCATGTAGATACATGGTTCACTTGATGTGTGGTTCATGCATGTAGATACATGGTTCACTTGATGTGTGGTTCATGCATGTAGATACATGGTTCACTTGATGTGTGGTTCATGCATGTAGATACATGGTTCACTTGATGTGTGGTTCATGCATATAGATACATGGTTCACTTGGTGTGTGGTTCATGCATGTAGATACATGGTTCACTTGATGTATGGTTCATGCATGTAGATACATGGTTCACTTGATGTGTGGTTCATGCATGTAGATACATGGTTCACTTGATCTGTGGTTCATGCATGTAGATACATGGTTCACTGGTATATCACTAGACCTATTACATGCAAGGACCATGGTTCATTTCCCCATCCATTCTTCTGTGTATGTTGTCTGTTTAAGTGTGTGCGTGTTCATGTAATATGTTGTCGTGAGGGAAATAAACACTTAATAATGTGGCTACCTTAACATCCTTCACTGTTACATAAAAATTTTCTTAATTTAGAATGCCGTACAATGGTACCTCGAGTTCTGAACAGCTCCCAACTCAAACAATTATGTAAGTGTATTTTTGTAATTGCTTTTGTAAGTGTATTTTTGGAGGTCTGAAATGTACTAATGTAATTTACATTATTCCTTATGGGAACAAATTCGTTCAGTATCGGCACTCGAACAGCCTTCTGGAACGAATTAAGTTTGTAACTCAAGATACCACTGTATATGTGTCTATATAAACATGTGTCTTGCACAAAAGATCTCTATTGTATTTGTAGCAAGTGTAAACTAATGAGGCACATGTATATCTGTTCTGTGATGAAACATGAAAACATAATATAAGTGCCTGTAGAAATATCCAGAGGCTGTTGGAAGAGTCATACTGGGATGGTGGACTGTCATTTTCAAAGACCCCAAATTGAATCTCCCAGAAACCTGTAAATTGTCCTGTGCTATAAAATTCATTGTTTGCACTTAAAATACATACATGTGTTCAATGCCAAACAGAAGTTCTCTAAATACTGATTGATGCAGAGGAAGGAGCAGCTTGAACAAGACTGTGGAACACAGGTCAGAGAGACCTGTCTATTTCTGTCTCAAATTTCTGCTGAAGTTGGTCTAAGTCAGTGGTGGAGAACATGTTTATGTTGGAAGGCCGCATTAAAGTTAGCTGTAATCTAATAAGTCTGCATTCAAGAAATTTTGACTAGATGTACATTGGTACCTCGGGATACGAACAGCTCAAAACTCGAACAATTATGTAAGTGTATTTATATAAGTGCTTTTGTAAGTGTGTTTTTGGGGGTCTGAAACAGATTAATCTAATTTACATTATTCCTTATGGAAACAAATTCATTTGGTATCAGCACTCGAACAGCCTTCTGGAGCAAAATAAATTTGTATCCCGAGGTACCACTGTACTACAAAATGTCGCTTACTTTGTAAAAAGTTAATCATTATATAATGACTTCAAGAAAAATAATTAATACAGAAGACTACACTTAATGCTGTGGAAGGCCATGCTTAATGCCTCTCTCTTACTAGGCTGTACTTAATGCCCTAGATGACTGCATGTGGCCTTAAGGCTGCAAGTTCCCCACCCCAGATCTAAGATCTAAGAGCTAGATATATAGGTGTCTCTTGAGTTTCAAGTGCAGGTCCAAGTGGCTTCTGACTCTGCATGTTAGTAGATGCAATCACTTCTGTCTTGTACAGCTCCTATGTGTAGCAATTTTTTTGTAAATTTGATCATCCAAAATTTAAAACTACATAAAAAAGTCTTCATTATATGTGCTGTTCAGTTACATTTACAAAAAATTGCACAATATAGAACAGCTTTATAAGAGAGATGACTGTATACATATGGACAACTTTGAGATTAGTGTACATGTGTGTGTGTGCATTTGTGTGTCTTTGCTACAATGTTGAGGAATATTTTTGTGCCATTGTCAGTGTTTATGTGAACCTTATAAGACTTGTTGGCTACACAGGTGTATTGCAGACAACTTTTATTGTGAAGGTGTTTCTCTGTGTAGAGCTTTCTTAAGTTTATTTAAAATGTTAATAAAGAAGGAGCAAGTGGCCAGTAATGGTGATTGTGGTTGGTAGAGCTGAGATTATTTTGACACGATCCGTAACAGTTCCGTTGTTTCAGAATTCATTAATCCAACAGATTTTGTCCCTCTTTTCCAAAGTTCGTTAAATTAAATCCCATGAAATCAAAGCCTGCTAAATTGAAGTCTGTTAAATAGAGGTTTGTTAAATAGAAGTCTGTTACATCGAAGCCTTTTAAATTGAAGGTTAATTGCTAAAGATCTACAACAGGGATTCTTAACGTTTCCTCCATCATTTACCCCCCCTGACTTGATGTATTTCTCCATTTACCCCCTTACTTCCATACAAACAATTTATCAACATCATAAAGGGACAGAAAAACAAGGTCAGAAAAAAATAAATTGTTCAGGTTTTGCACAAAAATAGCACAAAAATATTTACCCCTCCATGTAATTTTTTACCCCAAGGGGTAAATTTACCCCTGGTTGAGAATTACTGCTCTACACAGAAGTACACTGTCATAATAAAAGCTTGTTCCTCACCTGTGACTTGTCTTTGTAAGCTTCCCAGATGGAAATAAACACACTGCTAGAACAAAATCCTTTCAGTACCAGTGTCTTTATTTCAACTTGCTGCCTTGTGTCATTGTCTGTGTGTTCTTCGTGGGTGTATAAAGTGCTTGTTCTCTGTCAGACTGTGGCAGCTAAGATTGAGAAATTGGGGCCAGCAATCCAAGCAATGGTGGAGTTAGCCTTTTTGAGATTCAAGGAGTCACTGTTCGTCACCCGTACGGTGGGGGAGCTTCTCTTCCGAGGGTACAAGGAACCCCTGCTCAACGAGCTCACCAAGTACATTGGAGACCCAACTAATTCCAAGGGCAGATTTGGCTTCTTCTACCCAGTGAGTGACTTGTTATGACATCAAGGGATGAGGGGACTGCATGCTGCTTCTACCTAGTGAGTGACCTGTTATGACATCAAGGGTTGAGGGGACTGCATGCTGCTTCTACCCAGTGAGTGACCTGTTATGACATCAAGGGTTGAGGGGACTGCATGCCACTTCTACCCAGTGAGTGATCTGTTATGACATCAAGGGGTGAGGGGACTGCATGCTGCTTCTACCCAGTGAGTGACCTGTTATGACATCAAGGGATGAGGGGACTACATGCTGCTTCTACCCAGTGGGTGACCTGTTATGACATCAAGGGTTGAGGGGACTGCATGCTGCTTCTACCCAGTGAGTGACCTGTTATGATATCAAGGGTTGAGGGGACTGCATGCTGCTTCTACCCAGTGGGTGATTTGTTATGACATCAAGGGATGAGGGGACTGCATGAAATAATTCCTCTAGAATTTCTGTATGGGAAAGGTGATTCACTAAGTTTTCTGTGCATGTAAAGACCTACCACACTTGGAATCATACATACAAATTATTATCATTATTATGATTTTTATTATATCTAGTTGTTTGTGTTAACATGTAAAATAGATTAGTTTCAGATCTTAATTTTTTTGTTTATATTTTGTACTGTTAGTTAGTACATTATAATTGTCAATGTGGGATCTGTAATAATAGTCCTTATTTCAGCTAGTATATGTAATCAATTTGAAAGAACAGTGGGAAAGTAAGTCACAGTACCTCTAGATGTAACCATACTGTGGCTGGAACAATTCACAACTAATCCACAATACTGTGGCTGGAACAATTCACAACTTACCCACAGTACTGTGGCTGGAACAATTCACAACTAATCCACAATACTGTGGCTGAAACAATTCACAACCCACAATACCCTAGATGCAACAGTTTGGAACTAACCCGCAATACCCTGGATGAAACAATTCACATCAAACTCATAATACCCTGTATGCAACAATTCACATCTAACCCACAGTATCAACAGTTCACATCTAACCCATAATACCAAAACCCTGGATTCAACAATTCATATCTAACCCACAATACCCTGGATGCAACAGTTCATATCTAACAAACAATTTGAAGCAGAATCTTTGGACAAGGTCTTGGTCCAGCCTGGACCAACACTAAGCCATAACCTGTATTGGTCCATTTTTGTTATATTCACAATGGTCCAGCATTACTGAGTTCATCTTCTAAGGACCCCGATGAGAATAAGTTAATGAAAATAAGGTCAAGGGTCCAAGTGAAAATAAATCTAGTGCCCCAAGGAAAATAAGTAATTTTGTCTGACTGTTTTGTTATCCTGGAGGGTAATTTACACATATTTTTCTATGTATGATAATTTGTGTAACTATTTATGTGTACCTGTACCTTAATAAACTTAAGTTAATTTAGGTACAGGTACATGTAAGTACAGTTATAATACATAGTGTAAATTACCCACTTGGATAACCCCAAAGAGTCACAGTTACTGTTCTTCACAGTGACGAGTAAACTGCTTAGTTATAGTGCCACTGACTTCTTGTTAGGCCTAGAGCTATCATTCAACACTTCTCTTGGTTATTTTACATAGTATCGTGTGTATACATATCCACCAGGATAACTAAAAACAGAGTCACTGACTTATTTCCAAGACTTTTGCTTAATTCTATAAATGTAATGCCATGCCCACGTAGGTCATTCAACACAAACACTGCTGAATCACCCACACGTTTTTAGCGAGCCACATAAATATATGGTCATGAGAAGATAATCTTGTGATCATATGCAGAGATGTAACTGCAGGAAAAGTGAGTGTCCTGTATGACCCATGATAGTTTAGCACTATTAAATATAAAAATATAGAGAGTGCACAATGCATTTACACAACACTTATCTTGGGTGACATGCAGTGTTGATCACAGCTGCCAGGCACTGGAGTCACTAGTCACTGCAGTCACTAGGTACGAGCCAGTAATTCTGTTTGATAGTTACACAGTGGGAACACCAGCAGTGTGTTCGTACACTATTCTATATGATAGTTACACAGTGATAATACCAGCAGTGTGTTACTACACTATTCTATACCTGGAGAGGGTTTTGGGAGTCAATGCCCCCATGGCCTGGTCTGTGACTAGGCCTCATGGTGGATCAGGGCCTGATCAACTAGGCTGTTACTGCTGGCCACACACAACCTGATGTATGAATAACAGCCTGGCTGGTCAGGTACTGACTTTAGGTGTCTGTCCAGTGCCTTCTTGAAGACAGCCAGGGGTCTATTGGTAATTCCCCTTATGTATGCTGGGAGGCAGTTGAACAGTCTTGAGCCCCAGACACTTACTGTGTTGTCTTTTATCGTGCTAGTAGCACCCCTGCCTTTCATTGGGGGGATGTTGCATTGTCTGCTGAATCTTTTGCTTTCATGGGGAGTGATTTTCGTGTGCAAGTTTGGTACTAATCCCTCTAGGATTTTCCAAGTGTTTATATGTAATCATGTATCTCTCCCGCCTGCATTCTAGGGAGTACAGGTTGAGGAACTTCAAGGATTTCTGGTAACTGAGGTGTTTTATCACAGTTATGTGTGCCATGAAGGTTCTCTGAACACTTTTTAGGTCAGCAATTTCACATGCCTTGAAAGGTGCTGTTAGTGTGCAGCAATATTCCAGCCTAGATAGAACAAGTGACCTGAAGAGTGTCATCATGGGTTTGGTATCCCTAGTCTTGAAGGTTCTCATTATCCATCATGTCATTTTTCTACCAGATGTGATTGAAACAATGTTATGGTCTTTGAAGGTGAGAGATCCTCTGACATTTATCACTCCCAGGTCTTTTACATTAGTTTTTTGCTCTTTTGTGTGGTTGGAATTTGTTTTATATTCTGATGTAGTTTTAATTTCCTCACGTCTTCTATATTGGAATAATTGAAATTTCTCATCATTGAACTTCATGTTGTTTTCTGCGGCCCATTTGGTTGATGTCCGCCTGGAGTCTTGTGGTGTTTTCAATGGAGGACAGTGTCATGCAGATTCGGGTGTTATCTGCAAAGGAAGACACGGTGCTGTGGCTTACATTTCTGTGTCAGATATGAGGATGAGGAACAGGACGGGAGCAAGTACTGTGCCTTGTAGAACAGAGCTTTTCACCGAAGCTGCTTCAGACTTTATTCAGTTTACTACTACTCTGTGTGTTCTATTTGTTAGGAAGTTATAGATCCACCTACCAACTTTTCCTGTTATTCCTTTATCATGCATTTTGTGCACAATTACACCATGGTCACACTTTTCAAAGGCTTTTGCAAAGTCTGTGTATAATACATCTGCACTTTGTTTGTCTTCTAGAGGATCCAGGACCTTGTCATAGTGGTCCAGTAGTTGGGACAGACAGGAGCAGCCTTCTCTAAACCCATGTTGCCCTGGGTTGTGTAACTGATATGATTCTAGATGGGTGGCAATCTCTATGATCTACAATGAACCCTCAGTTTTTGTTTTTAATCCGTTCCAGAGCCATCTGCCAAAACTGAAATCGGCCAAAACCGTAACCATTTTCCTCATAAGAAATAATGTAAATGGAATTAATATATTCCAGACACCCAAAAGTATCAGCAAAAACAATTTTTTTTTACCTTAAAGATAGTTACATGCACAAAAGAATGAACATTACACATGACACTTATATTTAATGAAGGCTGTTGTTGCTGGAAGGAAGACAGGGAGGAGGGGATAGGGAAAATAGGTTAGTCTTTGGAAGGGGAATCCCCCTCCATAAGGACTTTAGGTACCATGTCCTTATCTGGAGTCACTTCCCTCCTGTGTTTTTTACTGCCACTATGACCAGCTTGAGAGTCACTCTACCCCTGTCATAAAAAATATCTTTCCAGATAGGTCTGTTTCTGGCGTCTCTTTAAGATATACCTAAAAAGGGACATGGCATTGTCATTGTAAAAGTCGCCAGCACGGATTGCAACAGCCTTCTCAGGGCGATGTTCCTCTACAGATGAATGCACTTTAGACCACATTGCACAAATCTCCTTAATCGTTGAAGAAAGCACCTTCTTCCATCTCTCCTCCTCCTCCTCTGAAGCAAGTTCCTCAACTGTGGTCTGTTGCTGTTGCAGATGAAGCTCTTGCAGCTCATCAGTGGTTAGCTCTTCATTGTGGTCCTCCACCAACTCTTCCACATCCTCGCCACTCACATCCAACCCCATGGAATTCCCCAGTGCCACAGTTGATTGCACAACAGGTGTAGGGTCGACAGGGTCAGCCTCAAACCCTTCAAAACCCTTCTTTTGGACACAATCTGGCCACAGTTTTCTCCAAGCAGAGTTCATCGTCCTGGAAGTCACTCCCTGCCAAGCCTTATCTATAAGGCCTATGCAGTGGAAGATATTGAAGTGATTCTTCCAGAACTCTCTTAGGGTAATTCAGAGTCCGAGGTTATGTCAAAGCACCTTTGAAACATTGCTATGGTGTACAGTTTTTTGAAGTTTGCAATGATCTGCTGGTCCATGGGCTGGATGAGAGGAGTGGTGTTAACAGGCAAGAACTTCATTGTTACAAAGCTGAATCCCTTAGACAATTGGTCTTCCAAGTCTGGAGGATGAGCAGGAGCACTGTCCATTAACAGGAAGCACTGGAGTGGCAATTTATTATCCAGGAGGTATTTCTTCGCACTCGGGCCAAACACTTCATTGAACCATTCCAGGAAAATTTCCCTAGTGACCCATGCTGTACTGTTTGCCTTCCACATCACACACAATTTACTCTTGACAACACTGTTTTTCTTGAACACACTGGGATTTTCAGAGTAATACACCAGTAAAGGCTTCACTTTGAAATCCCCACTAGCATTACCACACAACAAGAGAGTCAGCCTGTCTTTCATAGGCTTGTGTCCTGGCAGTGCCTTTTCCTCCTGTGTAATGTAGGTCCTCTTTGGCATTTTCTTCCAAAACAGACCTGTTTCATCACAATTGAACACTTGTTGGGGTTGGAATTTTTCAGCCTCTACATAACCTTTGAATTCCCGCATGAATTTTTCAGCTGCTTGTTTGTCTGAACTGGCACCTTCGCCGTGCCTTACAACACTGTGTATGCCACTTCGCTTCTTGAATTTTTCGAACCAGCCTTTGCTGGCCTTAAATTCACCAACATCAGCACTTGTTTCAGGCAGTTTCTTTAAGAGGTCTTCATATAACTGTCTTGCCTTTTCACAAATAACTGACTGCACAACACTATCTCCTGCTAACTCTTTCTCTCTGATCCACACCAACAACACTCTCTCCACTTCTTCAATTGTTTGGGATCTCAATTTGGTTATCGCATTCACCCCTTTCGCAACGTCAGCTTCCATGATTTCTTTTCTCTTTGCCACAATGGAGCTGATTGTTGATGGTGACTTCCCATACATCCTGCTGAGTTCAGCAATGTGTATGCCACTGTCATATTTTCTTAGGATTTCTTTTTTCAGTTCTAGGGTGTTCCACACTTTCTTTACCAAAGCACTGGTACTAGGAGCTTTCTTTGGGGCCATGGTCACTTATTTAGCAGTCACACGCAATAAACAAGTGGCAAAAACAATCGATTATTATGAAATGTTTCGTATAACCTGGCAGGATATGTTCACTGACTGAGAAACAATGCTTCACTAGCTGAGAATGGTGTGGGAGGCAGCTTTGCTGCATGCTCAGCACTGGACAGGTTCTGTATGATCGACGAAAACGGAGCCAAAAAATTGATGAAAAAGTCGGCCAAAACTGAAATCGGCGATAACGGAGATCGATGAAAACAGAGGGTCCACTGTGTATCGTAATTACACAGTGCCAACACCAGCAATGTGTTGGTATGCTATTCTATATGATAGTTACACAGTGGTAACACTAGCAGTGTGTTTCTACACTATTCTATATGATAGTTACACAGTAGGAATGCCAGCAGTGTATTGGTACACTATTCTATATGATAGTTACACAGTGGTAACACCAGCAGTGTGTTGCTACACTATTCTGTATGATAGTTACACAGTGGGAACACTAGCAGTGTGTTGCTACACTATTCTATATAATAGTTACACAGTGGGAACACCAGCAGTGTGTTGCTACGGCAATATAAACACAAATGCAGTATAATGTGATCCTTTATTGACTACGTTTCGCCCACACAGTGGGCTTTTTCAAGTCACTGTGTGAAAAAGCCCACTGTGTGGGCGAAATGTAGTCAATAAAGGATCATATTATACTGCATTTGTGTTTATATTGCCATTGTGTCGGTATTTTATACCATTTATTTCCATCCAGTGTGTTGCTACACTATTCCGTATGATAGTTACACAGTGGGAACACTAGCAGTGTGTTGCTACACTATTCTATATGATAGTTACATAGTGAGAACACTAGCAGTGTGTTGCTACACTATTCTATATGATAGTTACACAGTGAGAATGAAAGCTAGCTTTTTTTCTTGTCATATTCCATCACACATGATGGTGTTCATACAAGGTGTTGAAATGTGTCAGCCTGAGCTGGCAGACTTCAGTAGTGCCAGCCTAAGCTGGCAGACTTCAGTAGTGTTAGTCTGAGCTGGTAGACTTCAGTCATGTCAGCCTCAGCTAGGAGACTTCAGTAGTACCAGTCTGAGCTCGGAGACTTCAGTAGTGTCAGCATACACACACAAGAACATAAAAATGTAGGAACAGTGCAGCAGACCTACTAGCCTATACAAGGCAGCTCCTTATCAAAATCACCCATGTATCTGTCCAACCTTTTCCCAAAGCTATCCAAGAATTTGCTCTGGTACTTCTGGTACTAATCAAACCCAGTCCTTGTCACTTGTATATTTATTCAATCTCTTTTTAAACCTAACCTCTATTACCGTACTTGGCAGATTGTTCCACACATCAAGAACTGTTTGAAAAACCAGTACTTACCTATGTCCTTTCTAAATCTAAATTTATCTAATTTAAAGCCATTATTTCTTGTTCTTACATGATTCGACATCCTCAGTACTTTATTTATGCCGCCTTTGTTTATGCCCTTCATCCACTAATAAATTTCAATGATATCTCCTCTCATTCTACGTCTCTCAAGAGAGTGAAGGTTCAGGGTTCTCATAGGGCAGATTCCTTATATAGTAGATTAATTTTGCCATTCTTCTCTAAATGTTCTCCTGTGAATTTATATCTGTTCTGTAGCATGGTGACCAAAACTGAGCTGGATCATCATATATCAAGTAGAACCCTATGTCTGCAGATTTGGTTTCCACTTTCAGTTACCCACAGTTTATGGCAGCCCGAAATTTTGCTTAATAGTGGCCACAGAGCACAACAGTAGTGATGGCAGTTTTTCAAAGCCTGAGAGAAGCTGTGAAGTGTTTATCATCAGTGAATAAATGTTTGATGAGCTGGAAAGAAGGAACAACTTCCTATCACAATGCTTTTCCAAAAAGATGAAAAACAAACCATGTCTACTATCAGTGATCCCCAGCCATGAAGATTGTACTGTCTTACTGTGTGTGACTTTTATCAGTTAAACTTTATCATAGGTATGTATGTAGATGAAAAAGACATACACAGTGTTTGCTACTGTCCAAGGTTTCAGATATCCATGGCAAGTCCTGGAATGTATCCCCCATGGATGAGGGGGGTGCTACTGTATATGTGTGCAGGCTGTTATTATTATTTCTATATTCCTAAGGGAGCACTAAGTCCACAAGGAAATGTAACACTATTATTATAGCTGTGCTTGTGTTAAGAAATCTGTTTATTCTAGTTGGTTGGTTACTGAGGTTTAAAGCCTATCTACTACATGAGGGTCATTAAGGCTGCACATAACCTCTTCATTACCAGCAAAAATACTTTCATATCTAAAAGAGAAATTACAGTAAACTATCAGTGTATATAAGGTGAGAGAAACCTCAGGTGTATATACACTGTTTTTCTCAGTGTGTATACATTGAGAGAAACACCTCTCAGTGTATATACACTGTGTGGTGCTCTGAGTGACTGCATCACTATTGTTCTAGTCATACTGCTGACTACTACAAGAGCTGCAGTCAATCTTGCATAAGACTATTGTAGACTACGTGGCCTGAACAATGCATGTTGCCCACCCACAAGCTTCGCATTCATCATCAGAGCTGTAATGTGTGTCCTGTGGCTTGGTTGGTAGCACACTCACCTCACACACTGAATGTCAGTGGTTCAGTCCCCAGCACGGGTGGAAACAATGAGCGTATTTCCTTAAGACACCTGCTGTCCCAATTCACCAAGCAGTAAGTAGGTACCTGGTTGTTAATGGACTGGTGTGGGTAGCATCCTGGTAGCCAAGATTGAAGAACCACAATAGAAATAAGACAGACAGTCCTCAGTGACACACTGACTTTTGGGTGGCTAATGCTCTGGGTTAAAAATCCTAACAAATTGTATGTCTTATTCATAAATTGCAAATTGGAATGTGTACAAAATGGGAGGGTTACCTCAATTTCTTGGATCAAAATCCCTTCAGCAGCATTAAAGTGCACCTACTGTGAAAGGAGTGACAGTTTACCTGGAGAGGGTTTCATGGGTCAACGCCCCCACGGCCTGGTCTGAGACAAGGCCTCCTGGTGGATCAGGGTCTGATCAACCAGGCTGTTACTACTGGCCACAAGCAAGCTGATGTATGAACCACAGCCCCATTGGTCAGGTACTGACTTTAGGTGCCTGTCCAGTGCCTTCTTGAAGACAGCCAGGGGTCCATTGGTAATCCCCCTTATGTATGCTGGGAGGCAATTGAACAGTCTTGGGCCCCAGACACTTATTGTGTTGTCTCTCAGTGTACTCGTGGCACCCCTGCTTTTCATCGGGGGAATGTTGCATCTCCTGCTTTAATATGGAGTGAGTTTTGTGTGCAAGTTTGATACCAATCCCTCCAGGACCTTCCAAGTGTATATTAACATGTATCTCTCTCGCCTGCATTCGACAGAAAACAGATCAAGGACCTTCAACCATTCCCAGTAGTTTAGGTGCCTTATCGCACTTATGTATGCCATGAAAGTTCTTTGTACACTCTCTAGTTCTGCAATGTCGCCAGCCTTGAAGGGGGCCGTTAGTGTACAGCAGTATTCCAGCCTAGAGAGCACAAGCAATTTGAAGAGAATCAGCATGGGCTTGACATCCCTAGTTTTGAAGGTTCTCATTATCCATCCTATCATTTTCTTAGCAGATGAGGCAGATAAATTGTTGTGGTCTTTGAAGGTGAGATTCTCTGACATTATCACTCCCAGGTCCTTCACATTACTTTTCCACTCTATTGTATGGTTAGAATTTGTGGTATACTCTGACACATTTTTAATTTCTTCAAGTTTTCCATATCTGAGTAGTTGAAATTTCTCCTCATTGAACTTCATATTGTTTTGAGTGGCCCATTCAAAGATTTGGTTGATGTCCGCTTGGAGTCTCGCATTGTCTTCGATGGAGGTCACTGCCGTGGTGATCCGGGTGTCATCCGCAAAGGAAGACACAGAGCTATGGCTTGCATCTCTGTCTATGTCAGAAATGAGGATGAGGAATAGAATGGAAGCAATTACTGTGCCTTGTGGAACAGAGCTTTTTACCATGGCTGCCTGGGACTTTACTCTGTGTGTTCTATTTGTCAGGAAGTTGTAGAGCCATCAACCAACTTTTCCCGTTATTCCTTTATCCCACATTTTGTGTACTATTACACCATGGTCACACTTGTCGAAAGCTTTTGCAAAGTCTGTGTATACTATATCTGTATTTTGTTTATCCACTACAGCATCCAGGACCTTGTCATAGTGGTCTAGTAGCAGGGACAGGCAGGAGTGACCTGCTCTAAACCCGTGTTGCCCTGGGTTGTGTAACTGATGGGTACCTGGGTGGTTGGCTGTCTTTCTTCTTAGAACCCTCTCAAAGATTTTTATGATATGGGATGTTAGTGCTATCGGTCTGTAGTTCTTTGCAATTGCTATACTGCCACCTTTGTGGAGTGGAGCTATGTCTGTTGTTTTTAGTGTGTGGGGGGATGACCCCTGTGTCCATGCTCCCTTTCCATAAAATGCTGAAGGCACGTGATAGGGACTTCTTGCAGTTCTTGATGAACATGGAATTCCACAAGTCTGGGCCTGGGGCAGAGTGCATGGGCATCTCTCTCATTAATTGCCTCTTCAAAATCTTGTGGAGTTATAATAATATCTGAGAGTTTTGGGATGACCAGATTTTGGGTTTTGTTCATAAAGAATTCATTTGGATTGTCGACTCTTAGAGTGGGCAGTGGATAGCTGAACACTGAGCCATATTGGGACTTTAGTATCTCATTCATTTCTTGGTTATCATCTGTGTATGTCCCATCTCGCCTAAGCAGGGGCCCAATATTGGATGTTGTTTTTCCCTTAGATTTGGCATAAGAGAAGAAGTATTTTGTTTTTTCTTTCAATTTCCTTTATGGCTTTTAGTTCTGTGATTCCTTTCTCCTATAAGATTCCTTCAGCTTAAGTTCAATATTTGTAATTTCATTGACCAGTGCTTCCCTTCATATTTCAGATATATTGACCCCACTCAGCAGCTCTGTGACTCTTCGCCTTCGTCTGTGCTTGTAGTGCTTGATTACATTATTATGATTGCACTCATAGAGGGAGAGATAAACCTATAGGAGTTCAGAGAGAACCTGGGTAATAAGAGGTAGTCATATCTGATCCAAGGAAGGAGAGTTTAGTTTTGCCTCCTTGGATCAAGAGCCCTTCACTGTGATCTTAAAGACATGGGAAGACACTTTCCTGTTTTCAGAAGCTATGAATATATTTACAGTTTTAGTCAAAATGAAAATATACATTAATATTATGTTAGAAAGAGGGTATAACAAGAGGTGATGCACAGGATTGAGCTCAGGATGGAGCAGTCTCAAATGAAACATCTAAAATAAAATGATGCCATGCATTACCTGTCTTTATGCCCTTGTGTGGACTTGCTGCCCCAGCCACCATGCTGGTGAAGTTTACACTCTCATATGTTAGGC
Source organism: Cherax quadricarinatus (assembly GCF_038502225.1). Classification (NCBI taxonomy): domain Eukaryota; kingdom Metazoa; phylum Arthropoda; class Malacostraca; order Decapoda; family Parastacidae; genus Cherax; species Cherax quadricarinatus. The sequence goes on from NC_091353.1 coordinate 24,626,859, forward strand.
TAGGTAAGATCTGCCACCAAACAAGATAAATTATCTTTTGATGTTGGTCTTAATTGACTTATTCATGGTCCTAGTCATAAGTTGACCCACCACTATAGCCTGTGGTCATCTGGCAGAGGTCTTCCACTGGCTTACTGGTCCACTCCTTTTGAACTTAAAGATATTGTCATTTGATGTTGGTTATTGTACAGTGATAATTATCTGTGCTGTATATAAATGCTTTTCTTTATAATGTATATATATGTTAAAATCACATGGTACAATAAATAATTATTAATTTACAGTGAAGTCCTCTATAACTGCAGCACTTTGGCAGATTCCAAATTATAAGGAATATATTTTTAACAGTACTAATAAAAGAAAATACTCAGATCTGTTTCACCTTTGCTTTATTTTTCAAACCAAATGGTTTCTCACCTTTCATACTAACAATTTACACCATAAAAGAGCAGCATTGAGGGAAGGTTTACCATGGCCACTGGTGGCCCTGAGGAGACACATTGAGGGGAGGTTTACCATGGCCACTGGTGGCCCTGAGGAGACACATTGAGGGGAGGTTTACCATGGCCACTGGTGGCCCTGAGGAGACACATTGAGGGGAGGTTTACCATGGCCACTGGTGGCCCTTAGGAGACACATTGAGGGAAGGTTTACCATGGCCACTGGTGGCCCTTAGGAGACACATTGAGGGAAGGTTTACCATGGCCACTGGTGGCCCTTAGGAGACACATTGAGGGGAGGTTTACCATGGCCACTGGTGGCCCTTAGGAGACACATTAAGCTCTTATTT